>NC_050573.1:331578131-331878131 GCF_011100635.1 Trichosurus vulpecula | reverse complement strand
TTGATAAGTGATTTTCTCCCATTTTCATGGAATAGCCCTAAATGAGAACCTTATGACATATAAATATCTTACATTTTAGCAATTACATACAATCGACATGTGTACTCTGTATCGAATCATTTAATGAATTTCTCTGTGTACTTTCTCAAATAACAGTATGTGGAGATGATAAAATTATTTCACCACCATAATAAAGCCCTAAATGAAGGAGATAGGCATTTCTAAACCTGGTTTGAAGAGCAATTCTTCAGCCAAACTCAGCTATTTTGACAAGTTTAGTAACGTATTTATCTGGTATTGATTTAAGGTCTGGGATCCTAGACATCCCTATGTTTTAGAGTTAATACATTCCTTTAAAATTCCTTTATATCCTGGTTGTTATTCTCTGTCTCTATTCTAAAAAAAATAATTTATCCCAGTTCATTCATCTCCTAGGTATGATATTTTTTCAAACTGGTTCTGAAAGAAGATGGTCTTTTACAGAGTGAGAGAAGAGCCTCGAATCTCTCCTACCCAAGAGAACAAGATACCTTGCCTCCATCCCTTTATGGCTTCACAGCAATATACCAAGTTAACTAAAATAAACATTTCTTATTAAGAAGAACGCAGTTGGATAGGATGGTTTTCTCAGAATGCTTATGTAGTGAGTAGTCTGACTTTATTCTTCTAGAGTGACCCTAACTATATCTCACCTTCAGGATCTTGGGCTACCCTTGAGTTATCCTGGTTGTCTATTTCTAAACTGTTTCAAAATCCCCATGTTGGTATTATTTCCCAAATTAACCATCAGTGATGAACTCTTCAGTAACATTTAACCAATTAATATCAATAATCCTTCATATAAAGGTACTTACTTCAAATATATAGCTAGAACAGAAGTACAAATATGCCTTCCAACAACTGAGGACACAACTTTACTTATACCACCTCAGGGAAAAGGGGCTCAGACGCAACACATTTTCTACATATCATTGGTCTCGCCTAGTCCACATCCAAATGCAGCATAGTTAATGAATGAGTCTATATCTACCCTATCAATTGGCTGGGTCTCTAAGGTCATGCGCTCATCAAGGCCTCAATGCTGTACTGATTGGCTATAAAAACAGGCATGTATACTGTCTCCTGACTTTCTGGTGGCTTACTCTTCTGTCATTTCAAAGCTCACAAAGTCACAAGTACCATCAATCTACTTCACTTAGGAGCAAGAAAGAATAGACACATCAGAGAAAGAAGCTATAGGAGGATTATAGACTCTACACCACATGTTGGCTTTGAGTGAAAGAAGGCTTATCCTCCTTGTCCAGTGTCAGCATAGTGAATTCCCCTTATACCAGCCAATTCCAACTACATAACCAAAGGATCCATTTTCTAGGCATTGAGATGGATCAGTAGATACAGTACTGGACATGGAGTCAGGAAGAACTAAGTTCAAAATCAGGCCCAGATACTTACTAGTGATGTGAACCTGGATAAATCATTTACTTTGAGTTTGCTTCAGTTTCCTCATCTGTAAATGGGGATATAAGAGCCCATACCTCCCAGGCTTATTGTGAGGATCAGTCAATTAGGAAATCCTGCCAATTCTACTTCCACAACATATTTCACATCTTTTGCCTGAGCTCCACTCACAACCACAATAATAGTAGTTTAGGCCCTCATGATGTTTTCCCTGAACTTGCAATAATCTCCTAATGAGTCCTATGTTCAACTTTGAACCTCTCTAATCCATCTTCCATACAAACATTAATTTTGAATCTATGCATCACTGGTCTGGCCATGTCATTCTTCTGCTTAATAAAAACAGTAAATAATAAATAAATAATAATAAATAAAAAATTGCCATTTCAAAAGCTTCACTAATACTATTCTTACACATCTCTTCTCTCTTCTCATTTTGTGATATAGCCAGAAATCCTATTTCCTGTTTGCTGCATAGATAATACTCTATCTCCCCTCTCTGGGCCTTTGCATGTACTAGCTATCAACCAGGCCTAGAATATATTTTCTCTTAACCTACATTTATTGGAATCAATTCCTGATTTCCTTCAACTTTCAACACATGTGTCATCTTTTATAAGAATCTTTTCCTGACTCCTCCCTCAAGCTGAGTTCCTAATGCACGCCATTCCAAGCTACCTTTTATTATTTTGTATATAGTAGATAAAATATATGGTTGTGTGAACGCAGACATATAAAGTTTGATTTCCTCCATTAGAATAAAAACTCCATAAATACACAGGCTACTTTATTTTTGTCCTTTTATTGACAACAAGAAGCATATATCAAGTACTTGAAAAAATGCCCGATGATTGATTTATTTCTTCATTTTTTTGGAGAGTATCTATTAACAGAATTGGGAAGCTAAGTGGTGAAATACATAGAGCACTGGGCCTGGAATAAGAAATATGTGAGCTCATATCTTATTTCAGACAGTTACTAGGTGTATGACTCTGCTCAAATTGCTTGACCTTATTTGGCTCAGCTTCCACATATGTAAAATGTACTGGAGAAGGAAATAGCAAACCATTCTATTATCTTTGATAAGAAAACCTCAAATTGGCTCATAAAGAGTAGGACATGATTGAAATTACTCAACAACAACAAAATTAACAGAATTGCTTCTCACTACTCATTAAAGTTTAAGTGAGACCAAACCAGTCAACAAGTGAAGATTCAGATAAGCATTGGTGAGTATTCATACAGTCTTTTCACTGGGATTTTTTTTTCAACCTGCAAACCACTTTGAAATTGTTTTTCTTCAAAAATAAACTTAAAGGCAATATAAAACACATTGGAAGAAGAGAGCCCATGAAAATTGAATCACTGTTCTGCCTGAATGTATAGAAGTAAATTGAAAACTGCGGACATGAGGGAAAGCATATCTTTGCCTCAGCTCACCTGGATATAGGAAAAGCCAAGAAGTATTAATTTATATGTCATAGACTGAGAATTTCAACATTTGAATAAAAGTGTGCTAAGTGTGTAGGATGAAAAATCTAGTTTTCATTTAGTTCTGATTTCCCAGGGGATGATCAGTATCAAGGTTCTGAGATAAGGTTAGTGTTCCCAGTCACTATCAAACAAGATAGAGCAAGAACTGTAATATCTATCTTGTTAAGGGAATTGAAGGTGCTAATTAGTTTAAAATTTCAATTAAATGAAAATTCTACTTACCAAATTGATTCCTACACCAGGTATGGATTACAATGGAGAAGGGGCAGGGGTGGATTTAAAAGTCAGCATTAGAAAAATAAGGCCTAGATCCCTTGAATAACATTAGAAGACTAGGCAGAGACTTGCTAGAACAGAGGTAATGAGGAGGATAAATGAGTGCTGGGGAAAGGCTATTCAAAGCAATCAGTTGGCAAATATTGGGGTTTGACTGATTTTTCTACTCCTTACCAAGAATTTAAGAAGTTCTTTATTTGATCTCTGTGATTTAGATATGGATTTAATCCTTAGTTTTCTGTGTTTGTGCAGTCTAGTTAAGTGGGTTAGAAACAACCTCATATTTTCTTTTTTTCATATCATACTAAATCTAGAGAAAGAAAGAAATTCAGAAGTCATCTAGATCAATATCCTCCATTTTAGAGAACTGAATTAGTTACTCTCTGAGTAAGCCTGAATTCTTTACATTAAGAAAAGATTCACATCACTTTAGGACTCTTTAAGACTTTTAATATGTTCTCTCAAATTTTATTTTTGAAATATCCTTCACATCATTACATCACCAAATTACATAATCTTAGAATTAGGATAAACAGAAAGCTGTTCTTTATACTAAGCTTAAATCTGCCTTTCTGAAACTCCTTCCCACTGCTTCTAGTTCTGTACCCTGAGGCCAAACAGAATACCTTTTGCATGTGATTTCTAATGGGTCTCTGCAACTTTCTTCATATATGAAAAGTGAGGGGATAATATGTTCCTCCAGGTTTGTTTTATTTATCTGAAGTCATTAAGATGATAGAATTTGTACAGCAAGAATTTTTTTCCCTAAAAAGATATTGACCCCCACAGTAAAACCCAGTGGTACTACTGTACCCTGTTGCAAGAAGAATTGGAAGATACCTGAAATAAAATAACTTTTAGAGATTTTTAACTTAGCAATTTGTTTTAGGAACTTTAAAATACAAAAAGGGAAAATATTAGGAAACACACCATGCATACTCATAATAAATGTCCTTCACCACAGCCAATTTATTTTACGGCCATCTTAATGATTGATGTTATAACTTCACAATTGAGTCAGATGTGACAACTAGGATGGATGGTAAAAGAGGCCAAAGTGAACAGATTGAACATGCTTCAGGCCAGCTCCCCAAACGCACATGGTCACAAACAAGACCTGGAAAAATTCTTCAGGGATTTTATGTGAATGGAAGATAATGACACCATTTATTTGAACTGAATTTGGGAAATAATACCATAACTTGTATTTTTTCATGAGTAATTACTTTTTCTGTTATCACATTTGAATTATATATTTCTAAAATTGACATGTAATCAAGTGAAAGATTTCCAAATTGGCCTTAAACTTCATTTACTTTCAGATGCACAAATTATTTTATTTGACATGTGGATTTTCTTTACATTCATAGTGAAGAAAATTGCCCATAATAGCATCAACAAAAATAACCTCATACTGTGGCTATTTTAATACTTTCTATCCATGATATTCATATTGTATTTCTAAAAATCAAACTGTTTCTGGTACTTCTGACCACTAAGATGAAGAACCATACTCATGATCTCTCAAAACGTCTCCAAAATAAGAATTGAGGGAAAGAACTAAAGAAATTTTATGTATCTATATGGGGTATTGCACCAGGAATGCTAATCAGGCAATAACACTATGAAGGAGAGGAGAATTCCTAATCCCTAAGACGCTCACTGAGCACCCCCTTCCCCACCAGTCACCATGTGCTGGTTGAGCTGAATAGACATAGGCCTGGGCTTGCAACAAAAGAGAATTTTGACACTTATCTACTCTGTTTTGGGGAAAGCCAAAAACTAGAAGCTTCCAGTTGCTAGGTCTATAGCTTCATGTCAGTTTGTCTCACAGCCTTCCCGAGAGAATTAAGATAGATCAGAAATTGAGACAGGACACCAGAATGTGTATATGGATATTCCAAGTCTATCTAAAGTGAAGGGCCTAGCATTCAGCTGGGACCAGCTCTTTCCCCCAGTAACTACTTGGGGCAGAGACTGAAGTAGGTTAAAGAAAAGTCACCAACCTTGGGAGGAGGTTGAAATGGCATTGCCTCAGGAAAACCTCAATCAAAAGGGAAGTATTCAGGAAGAGAATGATAAGAAAATAGAGGGGGAAAAATCTGAAATTACTAAATATCTCAGGAGAAAGAAAACTCAGTTAATGACCTTGAGGATCATCAGATAAACAAATACATAAAATATGAATATGGAAGGGAATATGATCTCCATTTCAGCTAAATGAGCCCAGACATTTTTGAATAAATATTATAAGATAAAAATAAATTAAGCCCTGATGAGGTAGAAGACACTATGGATTCCCAAGAGAATGGTATCATGGCTGAATGTTTGTGAATAGTTTAAAAGAGAATTATGCATTGTTTAACAAGAATATATGGCCTACACAACACAATAATTGGCAGAAAGGAAAAAAAAGGAAATACTTTGTTTCAAGTCTTATCAAAGAAATGAATGATTGAAGGACAATTTGGAAAAAGAGAAGCAAAAAACAATGTTAAAAGAAAACATTTATTTTAAAAATTTATTTCAAAGACACAATTTATAGAAAGAACTTAAGAATTGTATGTCTCTCAGAAGTACATGATAAATAAAAAAAACATCTGAACACCACAATGCTAGAAGTAATGCAAGAACATTTCCTAGGACTTGTACATATGTAAAATAAGATGTTAATTGAGATACTCCTCATAGAATTTCAAATCAATGGCAACAAGAAAAAACCATTCTGCAAACTCTAAGACACATAGTAGTGAAACTTAATAGTACCAATAAAAATTAATACTTTCTGTAATCAATAAGGGGAAAGGCCATCAAGTATAAAGGAGAATAAATTCAAATAGCACAATACTATACTGCATTCACTGGAAACCACAGGTTGGAATGGAATAATGCTCTGTAAAAAACAAAGTTGCTTAAAATACAATGAAAGGTGAAGTTCCCCAAAAACCTGAGCCTAACCATTAGTGGGAAAAAATGAAAATTCCATTGAAATATATATTTTAAAAATTTCCCTAGAAAAAACCAGATTAATAAATTATTTACTTTTTTGTAACCCTCAGACAATAGAAATATAAGAAATACAAACAAATACAGCAACAAGGACAACAACAAAATAACAAGAAAGAGAATTGAGATATTATTTGAAAAGAACCTAGAGACAAGGATGAAAGTAAAAGTTAAATAAAAGTGATGGTATAGAAACAAGATGTAAAACATGATAAATTAATATAACACCTCACTTACTGGTACATAAACTTTGGAGGACTAAATTATAGAATGAGAAAACACACAAAATGAGAAAAGAAAAGGAAATATAAAAGGGAAGTGATATGCTAGTTATGTCAAAGGAAAACTCCTATACTGGCTTCAGAAAAAAGTTGGCCTTCAGAAGGATGTGTAAGTAAGCAAAGGGGTGGTTTGAAAATAAAGAACAGGGAAAATAGTTCCAGTGTTATGAAGAGATGCCACTTCTGAATGTTCCTATGGGAAAAGAGAGATACTCAATGAAAGTAGATCAGTACCTTTTATTCTGTATAATTTGCAGTGGCTTGGTATATAGAAAAAAAACTAACCCTGTTTCAGGAGAAGGGGAATAAGAACACTTAGACTGATACCTAGAGAATGGGAAGGGGAATTCAAGAAATACATTTAAAGGTAAGTGAAGGGGAAAATGACTTTATGTACAGCAAAACAAATCATGAACTACACAATCAGAGAGCCGAGAAAAATAGCTACAATGATGTAATATCCTCTCTAATATCTACAGGAATTGAATTTCTAAGAGTAAGGTAAAAAAGAAAAGGGGTTGGAGCTGGGCAAGGCAATAACACCGAAACTGTTCAGATGGAGAAACCCAATATAGATAGCTATGATATTTTTTTTAATTCCATGAGGAACACAAAAGACTAAATAAATTTAAGGACAGTGAATCAAATTATATAAATCTGTAATAGACATAAAGCAAGACAACTAATGAAGGGAATGAAAGGAAGAAAGTATGTTTTTTTTAGGAAAAGGTACAGAAAATACAATTTTAATATTTAACAAATGAAATAAGTGGAAGGTTAAGAGAGAAAGGGGGATTCTACTTGACTTCTTATCTGAGAGTAATGAAAAGGGAGGATAAATTAAATAAAGGGCAGAAAGAAAATGGAGCTAATAAGTTAATTTTTTATATCCTCCAAAGCTAAGGAAAGTCTTTAAAATGTGGATATGGGAATTGAGGGCAAGAGGATGAGTGCTGGTAGGAATTGGATTAAATCAATTTAGAATATGCTAAAATAACTACAGGAAAAAGACTGTTTTAAAAGAGGAAGATGAAGAAAATCTAATTCAGAAAAAATAGAAACAGAAGGAACATATAAACCTAATTTTCATAACTTTAAATGTGAATGGATTCAAAACAATTAGATAGTAAATAATTGTGGTAAAATCACAGCAAAACCAGAAGAAATAAAAGGAATTATCAAAAGGAAAGCAGAAAGGAAGGAAGGAAAGAAAGAAAGAAAGAAGGCAACCCTGGATGTAATGAAATTCTTCTTCACAGAATAATTCTGTCAGATTTTTAAAGAACAGTTAATACCCACAAATTATTCTCAAGTAGTACTTCAAAAATACCTAAAAGTGCTAATTTTTAAAACTTGAGAAAGAACAAAAAGTTTAAGAGAATGCTTTTATGATACAAATATAGCCCTACTACCTAAACAAGGAAAATATAAAAACAGAAAGGAAACTATAGGCCAATATAATTAAGGAACATTGCCTCAAAAATTTTAAACAAACTCCTATCAGAGTACTGATTTATCCTAGACATCATTTATTATGATCAAGTGGAATTTGTAATAGGGGTGCAAGGCTGAGTCAACATTAATAAAATAATAAATATAATTAATGATCATAAAACCCCAAATATCCCAAACTACATGATTTTCAATAAATGCAGAAAAGTATTTGATAAAGCACAACATTCTTATGCTAAAAATCCTACAAAGTATAGGCATAGAGGAACATTTATATTAAAAACAACTATCTAAAACAAAAAACAAGCATCATATGCAATGGGGATACACTAGGAACCTTTCCAATATATTCAGACATTACTCTTCTCATTATTACTTGATATAGTTCTAGAAATGCTAACAATATCAATATGAAAAGAGAAAGGATTTAACAGATAAAGATACGTAAAGTGGAGATACAATTATCCCTGTTTGATGATGATATGTTTACTTTGATGATGATGGTTTACTTTGAAAACCTCAGGGAATCAGTAAAGACATCAACTGAGACAGTAGCTTCAGAAAAATTGTAGTCTCAAGAATACCATATTTCTCCATGTGTACCTCCATGAAATTTGAAAAAAAATGTATTACATAAACTTATTGAACTCAAGTTTTATTCATCTACTCATAGCTTTCAGGCATCATTTGGGCAAGTCTGGTGCATGTACACATGCTTAGTCCATTCCGTTTCATGAACCTGAAGCACCAATTGTATCCTCCTTTGAAATCAGTAACTTCTTTTTCATCAGTTCTTCTTGCTTCATGCTGAACCATCTTTGTGGACACAGGAAATCCAATTGCCCTTTGCTCTTCAATCCATATCTTCAATTCCCTCTCTTAATCAGGTCATTTTGCTGATTTACCTCTCATGGCCTTCTTCTGCTGTGGCGTTTTCAGTAAGGTTTCTTCTTCCCGCAGCCAGTCTTGGATTGTTTTCTCAGATGGAGGAGGACCAAACTTACATTCAGCAGCATGATTTCCATTCACTTTTGCAAACTGGATCACTTTTAACTTGAATTCAGCACTGTACAAAAATCTCATCTGAGCCTTTTTTGGGCAGAATGTGGCAAAACGTAACCTAATATACTGGTAACAAATGTGAAACAATGAGCACAAAAACAACTGCAAAAAAGCGGTAAATGCAAGTAAAAAAATCTACAACAGTGAGTGCAAAAACAACTGCAAAAAAGCAGGAAATGTAAGTAAAAAAAAAACTACAACCACTGTATAAGACACACCCAGTTTTTAAAACCCAAATTTTTTTTTTAAAAAGGGTGCATCTTATGCATGGGAAAATACAGTAAATCTCCCAAACTAAACATGTTTCTGTATGATAATAACAAACCCCAAGAAAGAACCATAGAAAGAGAAACTCATTCCAAGTAAACATAACACACATAAAATATCTGGGATCAATTTTTCAATGCATATCAAAGACATATAGTTTCTATTACACAGTACTATTTAAAAAAATAAAAATAACTAAATTACTGGAAGAATGAATAATGCATTTTTCTATGTTATGTCAGTATAATAAAAATGACAATACTATCAAAGTTCATTTACATTAGTTATGCTATAATGATCAAATTACAAAAAAAAGATACTTTACAGAACTTGATAAAAAAATAAGAAAATTCACTTGGAAAAACAAAATATAATAAAAATGAAGGGAAATGATGAAAAGTAAGGAGGAAGGGAATTAGCACTTTCAGACCTCAAGTTATATTAAAAAGCAGGAATCATCAAAACTGGCATGTATTGGTTAAAACAAAATACAGATAAGGGAGAGTCAGAAACTCCATAACCTAGTATCTGATGAAGTAGAAAACATAAGTTACCTAGCAAAAATGTCCCAATGTGGTTTTAAAAAATGCTGAGAAAACTCAAATGCAGTCTGGCAGAAATTGGGCTTAGAGCAACACCTTAAATCATAAAAAATCATCAAAATTTCATATTAGTTTAAAAATAGTAGATCAATACAAGCAAGTTGACAAAGAAGAAAGTAGAAACTCAAAAGCACATAATTTCATAAGCCAGAAAATACAGCTAATTTAATACATAACTCCCTTTTTGATAATTTATTTAAAAAAACCTGTTTGGAAAGCTGAAAAGAAATATGGCAGAAATGCGGTTTAGATCAAATCCTTACCCAATATTTTACATGTCCTAAATAGATACATGACTTATTATAAGATATTATACTATAAAAGAGAAGCATACCATAAACATTTCACAGCTATGAGTTGGGGATGTATTCTTACCCCAATAGGAAATAGAAACAATTATAAAAAATAAAATATATCACTATAATTACATGAAATTGAAAAAGCTTCTGCACAAACAAGTAATATAAGACACTTTTTTAGTGTTTTGCTTAACAACTACAAGGTGTCCCAGAAAATTTTCTCTCAAATCATGTGAATTAAGCTTTTACAGGAATGAAGAACTTTGAATCACAAAATGGATGCTATTCACAAATTGGTTTAGTTCTCTCAATACTCTGTAAATTGGTAAATACGATATAAGATGGAAATATTCGATTTTAGAAGAATTGTAGAAAGATAGGCTCGGTAGTGTATTTTTGGTAAATCTGTGAATCAGTATAACCATTTTGGAAAGCAATTTGGAATGATATACAGTGATTGTAATGTCCCTAACATTTGAACCAGAGATTCAATTACTAGGCTTACACCCATGGTCATAGATGAGTCCCCAAACTAGGTATATTTTGGAAACAAAATAAATGTCCATCAATTAGGGAATGGCTAAACAACTATTGTACATGAGTATAATGGAATATCACTGTGCTATAAGAAAATGATAAACATAATGAATATAGAGAAGTACAGAAAGCTTTACATGACCTGATGCACAATGAAGTAAAGAGAAATAAAAGAAACAATGGAAATGGAGAGGATGACAAAATGATCAAAGGTTAATGTTACAAAATTACAATGAATAAGGATAACTTTAAGAAGTGATATGAGAAGATATTCCCACTCCATATTTTGACCATGTAGAGGTCCATTGTGTGGTACCTTGCATATATTTTCATACTTTTAAAAAATATATTACCAATATGTAATTATAGATATATCAGGTTTGCTGATATATTTTCTCTGCATTTTTCTCTAAAAATACTTATATGGACTATCTCTCTGTAAAGGAAAAAAGGAGGAGTACTGGGCAAAATAATAGTGATGGAAATAAAAGTTATCAATAAAATTTTATTCCAAAACAGTGAAACTTATCAATGATGAAACTATGAAGGTAGTAACAAATCAAATTTCAGATGGCAAGCTCTGTGGCATTTGCTTCTACTCAAATGCTTTAGGTTTTTAGATTCCACATTTTAAATGTTTTATTCACCAATCCAATGAATGCGAAATTAAATTATTGTTAGGTACTCTGAAATTTCATGGTGACCCTGTCATTACCCAAACATCAAAGTGAAAGAGAGAAAGACAAAGAGAGACAGAGATAGAGAAACACAAATGCAGACACAGATACAGAAATAGGGATAGAGATAGACATGTAGAAACACAAAGATACTGACAAATAGAAAAAAGAGACAGTGAGATATTAAATTAAAGATAATAAAGATAGATAATTTGTAATATTTGGGTCCAAACTCTTTGTGACCTGGTGGAGCACAGCAATCCAATGTTGTCCATGGGGATTCCTTAGCAAAGATACTAGAGTGGTTTACTATTTCGTTCTCCAGTGGATGATAGCAAATAGAATTTTAGGCCTAATACCCTATTCACTGAACAACCTAACTGCCTAATATAAATATTGGAATGTGCCAACATGCAATTTTACCTAGGGAGTTGAAGCAGTTAAAATTCAATAATCTGTGTGTACATGTGTCTGTATTGAAGGAAGAATGTTGATCAAAAGGCATTGTGTTATACAAAGGACAATGAAACTTGAATCAAAGGGGCTCTTGATTTAAATCTTGATTTTTTTTTTACTACTTGGATGATATGAGCAAGAATCATTAAATCCCCTTCAATTTTCATTCTACAAACACATTGACCTGATTTTTTAAACTCTCTACATTAATAGAGTACAGGGGAAAAAGAGTCAATTAGATACTTCACTGCAAAGATTTATCAATGAAAATAGTCTTTTTCTAAACCAACCAACAACATAATGACCTACAATGTGCAAAACATTCTGTTGTATATTCTATAAAATATGAAGAAATATCAGAAATGATCCCTATGTATAACAAACTATTTGGTAAAATGAGTCATTCTTTTACTTGCTTTGGTACTGTGTCACTTCTTCCAATTGAACAGATTGCAATACTTATTCTGTGAAATGTTTATCCATGGGGTGGCTATCCAATATGCCAGCACTATTCTTCTGGGTCTCAGCATTGCATCGGTTCAAAATGTAGCATGTGGCCTGTTCTGTCAGTTACTGAAGATGGGTATGTCTAGGAGGAAAAATAATGAAGTTAATGAATTGAAATATGCGATGCTGATCACAACCCATTCATATGTACTCAACCTATGTTACTAACTCTTTCCAACAAAAAAAGGCAAAAAAGTAAATGAAAGAATGAATAAACAAACAAAACAGGAAGGAGGCAGGGCTCTTACTATCCACTGGATGCTACAACAGAAATGCTAAGTGGTATCAGGGTAATGGCACCCTGATTGAGAAAGAAAATTTCCCACACATATGCTATGAATTTCTTAATGACACCTTCAGGTTATAATTTCCTTGAAGTCAATGCTATCCTGATGTAGCAAATTGAGTCCAACAGTGAGAAGATGAAAAGTGGAAGATGGTAATTATTTTGGAGATAAACCATGCTGACTTATTTTCTACCCCTTGAGCTGGTTGATAACATATTTTGCAGAGTCATACCAAAGACCCCTGGGCATATACGGTCCCCACATTGAATACTGCTAAACTGGGTAGATCTTTCTCCTTTATCAAGGAATTCAATCAATATATGTCTCTTTTCCAACCCAAACTGTTGGCTCATAATTGAGCACTTCAATATACATTCTAATGTTTCTTTGATTACCCTGGTCTCCCAGTTTATGAGCTTCCTCCATTTATTTTACTTCCAGCTTTACTCCAAACCATATATACAAAGAAATGGTTATATCATTGATCTTTGTTGTTCAGTCATTCAGTCATGTCCAACTTTTTCTTACGTCATCAACTATATCACATCAATATCATCGGTGGGGTTTTCTTTGCAAAGATACCAAAGTGGTTTTCCTTTTCTTTCTCTAGTGTATCAAGTCAGAGAGATTAAGAGACTTGCTCGGGGTGACACATCTCGTCAGTATCTAAATCCAGATTTTAACTCAGGTCTTCCTGATTCCACACACAATACTTATCCATTGAACCACCTCAGTGCCTCTATCCTTGATCTTACTACCATCCATAACTGTGCTATTGTCCTGAATTCTAAAATCCCGATATCCAAACACTGCTTCCTATCTTTCCATATGTTCTGACTTTCTCATATTAAATGTATTGTGTATCCTTTTTATTACCTCTTGTCCTCATTCTCTTCTGTTTTCCTCTCATTCATTACTCAAGCTGTGGCCTCACTTTCCTTACTTCAGTTTTAACCCCATGATTAACCAGTTTATGAATATAGTATATTCCACTCTAAAATTTCTTGATGCCCTCTGTTACTAGCCACAACCTCTCAAGGTTCAAACATGTTCCAATCAACCTCCTCTGCATATCTACTCACATGTTACTTGAACATTATTGGTGAAAGGCATGCAACAGTTCCCACTGGGTTCACTAAAAACTAGTATCTTTAATTTTATTTGGCCTCTCACTGCTGTACAATAATTCTTGTATTCTTCATTGATTGTCTCCCTGTGATACTCTCCAAATGGACCGTTCTATTCTCTTCTGACCAAAAGATTCTACTCTCTTCTAAAAGGGCTATACCACACACTTTTCCTCTCTCTCAACAAAACATTTCACCTCTTATTTACTGATAAGAGGAAGCTATCCATTAGCTTCTCGCTCTCCTGCTCCCACCTACAGTACAATACAAAACCCTTTGTCATCAACCCCCATTATCTCTTCCTTTGTTCTAGTCTCCCTGACATATGATATATATGGGTGCATGTGTGTATGTGTATATAATATATATATATATGTATATAGACACACACACACATACATACCTACAGAGTGAGAGCCAGAAAAAGACAGGGACAGTGAGACAGAGATAGAAATTAAGATTTTACTACATATATTTACTATGTGTACATCTACATATACATATATTTACTATGCATATTATATTTATTATGCAATTATGTATTATGTACATAAATCATGCATATAATTTATGTAATAATATGTCTATATTATAACATACATCATAGATATATACATATATGTGTATATATAGCATATTATACAATATATATTATATATTACATATGTGTATATATAAATTATGTATTATATGCATAATATTCTATGAATATTATATATTATATTTACTATGTATGTTATTACTTACTATACATACACATATTTACTATGTATGTTAACAGTACGGTGTTAACTTCTAAGGTTACAAATATATTCAAGAAAGAGAGTCCCTGCCATTAAGGAGCATATATTTTAAAAGGAAGGGGGAAATAACAGATAAAGGGAAGCTGGAAATAAGCAAAAGTCACAATCCAGCAGTGTATAATGGAGATGGTAGAAAAGTGGCGTGGAGGGTGATAAATTGGAAACTATCCTATCTGTGACTGGAATTTGTACTACAGCTTTTCACACTCAGTAGAGAATATATTTAGTGATCATGCATCTCCTTCTTTTATTCTTTACCTGATATTTATAGTTAGATGATCACCAAACAAGGATATTTCTGTTCTTACATTTTTCCTAGCAATCCTAAATAATCATTGCAGCTGAGTGGAACATTGCGTAGAGCGCTGGAGTCAGCAACAATTCAGTTCAGATTCAGAATCAAAAACTTACTAGCGATGTGAAACTAAGCAAACTACTTAATGTCTTTCTTCTTTAGTAACCTTATCTGGAAATGGGGATAATAATAGCAACTATCTCCTATCTCAAATGAGATTATATTTGTAAAGCCTATTGCCAACCTTAAATCTCTATATAAGTGATATAATTTTTGACAGCAACACTAAAAATGAAGTGGGGGGGGGAGAAAATAGTTGATTATGAATGGGACTAAAACTCTCTTTAAAAGATCCTGTGAGGTGGCATTATGTCATGTTAAATCATTGTTTTTCATAATTTAAAAAAGTGAGTACAATGAGTTCATGTGTTCTCAACATCTTTTAGTTAGTCATAAAACAGTAAAAATATGGTCCATTGCTTAATGTTCCTTGAAAAAGTATGCGTGCTACCAATGAATATCTTCACTGAGAATACTCAAGACTTCATTAAGTCTGGGTTTTGTTTGGTTTTGTTTAGGATGGCATCTAGGTGGGTAGATATTGGTTATCTTGGTCACATTTTTATTAGTAATGTCTGATTCTCTTTGATCCATGCCATAAGTATTTCCTCCTTCAGAAATTTTGTATAGCAGTCCCTTAGTGACCCCACAATTGCATGGTTTCTAGCAATATTCCTTCTGCATTAAAATATATTCTTGGCCAACACTGGCTGCTTTTCTCATTTCTCCTCAGTGACTTCTCTAACTCACTTACCTTGAGGTTTCTGATGTTGGGGTTCAAGTCGGTATTTCTATATCTTTAATGGAAAAAACTGTTACTTTTTACAAATCCTGTCTACATTTAATCTTTATATAACCTTTTCCACTTTTTATCCATGAATGATCTTGGAGAGACTTCTTAGTCTAATGTATTACAAAGTTTTCTTTAAACTGGTTTTATGCTATGCTATTTTCATCTGTTCTTCAGGTGACACTGCTCATCATTGTCCATCATCCTTCCTTAGTAGAAACTTAGAGTTTCTATTATAATTCAATGGTGCCTATCTCTATGTTTGGCAAGTAAGTAAAAATCTGATGTTTGCTGTCTAAGGTGTTTTGGTGGATCTTTTCATTTGCTTGTTATGACAATTATTTTACACTGATCACCTTCTGGAGTAAATTAATATAATTCCCATCAATGACACTTCTGTCATCTATTTCCTCTGTTTTATTTTCAATTATTGTTTAATTCAACCTTAAATAATATTGAGTGTACCTTATGTTTCCCCTGCTTCTTTAAAAAATACTGATTATAACCTTGATGTATTGATTATCTTATTGCATATACACAATTGTATTCTATTTTATTGTTTATGGTCTTGTTTAACATCTTTGATATCCAATACCTACCAGTCTCTCTGTTTTTTAAAGAAAGTGTCCATGATAAAGAACCATGAATTTTTTGTGTAACTTGTCAAAAGTCTTTGTCTTTCTCATTTCTCTTTTTGCCCCTGAACTCTGCTTTCACATGTATTTCTCCCCATAGTCACTATTTCAGGTTTTAATAAATGCTTCTTCCTGGTGTGAAGGTTACCCTGGATTCCTGAAAGCAGTGTTACTGAGTGACAGCTCGGCTATGCTATGCTTTGCTAGAAAGGATTTGAGCGTAGCCCTGCCTGGTAACAGACCAATTCTGTTGACTGAAGCCAAACATAGATAATTATAGAGGAACATTACCAGAAGTCTAGTCAGTTGGTAATATTTTTTTTGTGGCCAATGTGACCAAGGAAACAAAAGAATATTTATAAATTACCATAATCCCTGTGCCCTCCGGTTCTGTTTCACCAGGGACATGTCAGTATGGTATAAAATGGGACAAAATTTGCCAAGAATCATAAAATTTTTTTTAATAATCAACAACTCTAACTGAATGTTGTTACTTTGTATATGAGATATTTGTCAAATGACTAACAAATCGACAAACCTGTCCCTGGTGGAGCTAGATCATCTATTTATCAATATTTATGTTATAAATACAGTCAGAAGAAAGAGGTTGCAGTGAAATGGAAGGATGTTTCATATGTACTTGGAGAGAAAAAAATCAGTAGAATGAGTTTCATTGTATGTTAAAAAATAAAAATCACTTCATGGGAAATTTGGTCAACACAATCAGTACTCACACATATTTGCAAAAAGATCATCATGAAAAGAATTGTAGTTTAAGTACCAAAATTTATTGCTGAAGATGTAGTGGTAGAAAATACTATGAAAACTTTTTATAAGACCCTTCAAATCAAATCATCATATACTTGGATACTTGATGACTTCAATGAAAAATCAAGTGAGACTTAAGACCTGAAATAAAATGGTAAGATTCACATATGTAAAGAGAAAGGAAGAGAAGTATACAGGGGTATGCTAGAACTACCATAGGAGAGCCAATTGTTAAATTTTCAGTATAAGCATTCTACCTTAGAAATCAGCAGAGGCTGTGAGTCAGGGCTTTATTGTTTTGTTGGTTGTCTAGACTTTTTTTATTTTAGATAATATCTTATTTTTCCCAGTTACATATAAAAACAATTTGAACATTCATTTTTTTAAAATTTTGAATTCAAAATTCTCTCCCTTCTTTGCTCCTCTCCCCCTTCCTTGAGACAGTAAGCAATCCGACATTGGTTATACATGTGCAATTATTAAAACATATTTCCATATCAGTCATTTTTGTAAGAAAACTCAAAGAAGAGAGATAGAAAGTGAAAAAATAATATGTTTCAGTCTGCATTGAGACCTATCAGTTCTTTCTCTGAAAGTAGACAGCCTTTTTAGTCATAAGTCCTTTGAGAAAGTCTTGGATCATTATATTTCTGAGACTAGCTAAATTATTCACAGTAGTTCATTGGACAATGATGCTGTTACCATATACTATCGTCTCCTAATTCTGCTCACTTCACTCACCATCAGTTCATGTAAGTCTTTCCAGCTTCTTTGTTAATCTTCCCATTCATCTTTTCTTATAGCACAACAGTATTCCATTACAATCATATAGCACAACTTGTTCAGCAATTTCACAATTGATAGGCATCTCCTAAATTTCTAACTCTTTGCCACCACAAAAAAGCTGCAATAAATATTTTGTCCTACAGGTCCTTTTCCCTTTTCGTTTCTGATCTCTTTGGGATATACAACTGGTAGCAATATTGCTGGATAACTGAGTATGCACAGTTTTATAGCCTTTTGAGCATAATACCAAATTGCCCTGTTGGTTGGATCAGTTCACAACTCCACCAACAATATAAGTTTCATTTTTCACACATCTCCTCCAACATTTGTCATTTTCATTTTGTGCCATATTTGCCAATCCAATACTGGTACCTCAGAGTTCTTTTATCTGCATTTCTCTAATCAATAATATATGACTATTGATATCTCTGATTTTGTCATCTGAAAACTGCCAGTTCATATTCTTTGAACATTTATCAATTGGGAAATGACTTTAATTCTTATAAATTTGACTCAGTTCTGTATATATTTGGAAAATGAGGCCTTTATCAGAGATACTTGCTGCAAAAAGTAGTTCCCAGCTTTTTACTTTCCTTCTAATCTTGGTTGCATTGGTTTTGTTTGTACAAAATCTTTCTAACAGCAGAATGACAGTTATCTGTTTTATATTTTGTGATGCTCTCTATTTCTTCCTTGGTCCTATTTATTTCCATTATTGATAGATATGACAAATAACCCATTCCATGCTTCCCTAATTTGTTTATGATATCATCCATTATATTTAAAGCCTTCTCCTATTTTAATGATATTTTGGTGTATGATATGAGAAATTGTTCTATATCTAGTTTCTGCCACATTGTTTCCCACTTTTCCCAGAAGTTTTTTTTTTAATCAGATTGTGAGTTCTATATTTCTGCTAGGATATCTGGGCTTATCAAACATTAAATTATGATGGTGATTTACTGCTATGTATCATCTACCTAAATGATTCCACTGATTCACCAATCTATTTGTTAATCGGTACGAGATTGTTTAGATGATTACCACTTTATAATACACTTTGAGATCTGGTACAGCTATGCTACCTCCACTCACATTTTTTAAGTTGATTCCCTTGATGATATTCTTGATTTTTTCTTCTTCCAGACTTTTTTTATTATTTTTCTAGCTCCATAAATAATTTTGGGTAGTTTGATTCACATGGCATTGAATAAGTAGATTAATTTAGGTAGAATTGTCATTTTTAGTATGTTGACTCAGCCTACTCATGAGCATTTCATACATTTCTAATTGTTTAGATCTGGTTTTATTTGTCTAAAAAGGTTTAGTAATTGTACTCATATAATTCTTGGGTTGATTTCTAGACTTAAGAAAGTAATAAGTGAAATTTTAATAATGCAGAATAAACTTAAATGTACTTCATTCCTACAACTTTTCCCCCCAGAAAGCTGTTGTTTAACATTAACCAGCACATGCTTAGGGTATCCCAGCAAGGAGAAATGGCTTGAATAAATGTTACACCCAAATTATTTAGTGCTAATGATCACCTCCAATCCCTCTACCCATCAGCACTCTTCTAGGACACCACCCCTACTTTAGCTATGTTTTTGTTTTTAAATTTTAATGGTTTGTTGATTTTTCATGTATCTTATTATAAATTTGTTCCCCACCCCCATTCCTCTTTCATTTGAATCTGGCTTCACTTTTTTTCTTCATTCTTGACTCATTACTTATTCAACTCAATGTTACCCTCCACTCTCAAATCTCTTTTAGCCATGTCCTGTCCTCTGGCAATTCCTTACCAAATACCACCCATAAATTACTCTTACCATCAGCCTCATGTGCTCCTGCTCAAACTGCTACTGAAACATGAGGGAGAAATTCACCCACCATTTTACTTGTGCCCACTATGCATATACACTACATGATTTCTAGTCAACTCACTTCAGCCAGTCTTTTACTCCTTTCTAAATAATCCTCTATTTTATTCCCTGCTTGTAGCACCAATGTGATATCCACAGCAGCTGCTATGAATATGCCGGCGTATTTCTGAATCATAAAATATAACAGACTCTCTCCATGGAAGATGAAATCAAAACATTTATTCAATCACCATAAAGCCAAATGCATTATAGTAATAAAGAAATCCATCATAGTAACCAAGAGGTCCATACACATTACCAATGCAGGAAGCACCACCATCCCCAAGCCTTCCCTCCATCAGGCCTCCCCACAAAACAAACTCCCCCAAGCAAAATCACTCTGTCTGTCACTCACCTGAGCTCCTCTGCCTGCTCTCTTGCTCAGCTCTGACTGCTCTGTGTCACTTCTTGCTCCACCCCTTCCTGCTCTGCCCTTTCAGCAGGCCCCTCCCACCACAGGCTCATGTGACTCAAGTTTTCATGTGACTCAAGCAGGTCACATAGATCTATTAATGGATGGGAAAGATCTTCCCATTTTCATTAATGTAACACTACTTTGGTTTTTTCCACATTTTTATCTCTGTCATAAACCTTCCCAAACCTTGTCCTCTCTCCATATTCTCTTCTCACTAACGTATCTTCTACACAAGTGCTAAAGAGATTTTTACAAAATTATGTCTGACTTGGTCACTTATACACACACTCAATAAATCCCATTGGCTCCTTACCACATCTGGGAACAAATTCAAACTCCTATTTGTTTTTGAAAGCACTTTACAACCAGGCCCCAGCCTCATTATACTTAACTGTCTTTCATGAATTCAAACGTAAAAACAAACTGCCCTACTACATATTCCATACACATGACATACCATCTACTAGCTTTGGCATAGTTCAGTTTTCCCACACTTAGAATGAATTCCGTCTATATTTCTGCCTCTTAGAATCATTTATATTTTTTTTCCCAACACTTATCTCAAATGTTACCTTCTATGTAAAGCTTTCTGATCCTACCACCCATTACATTGCTAGTGTCCTTCTCTAAAAGTTTGCTTAGTATTTACTTCATCTACATTTTATATACACTTATAACATGTACATGTCTTCTGTAATGTAAATAAGATCTTTGAGCACAAGGAATATTTCATCGTTTTACTCTATAGATAACCAACCCTTGAAATATTACTTTTCATCAGTATAAGCAGAATTTAATATCATCACAACTAACTTAAAAGTACTTCTAGGTTCTTTTGGCTATAACACATTTTTTGAATGAAATCACCATCCTGTTCAAAGTTCTACCCATTTCCTAAAAGAAACTATATTTACTATTTCTAGAAGTAGAATTAAAGTGAATTTCTGCAGTAAAATTATCATAGAAATTGATATGACACTGCTACAAAGTGGAGCTAAGACTTGAACATACATCTTCCAAGTTCAAGTCAAGCATGCTTTCTTACCACTTCCTTGACATTTTTGAATAAGCATCACATAGCCCACCCTCCCTCTTGTCATATATGCCATTAGTTTTGTTTTGTTTTGTTTAATTCTACTTTTGGAATTGTAAAATTCTTAGTATTGTTCCAAATTGGTGTTTAATCTTGAATATATAAAATCATAAAGGCACAAAATTCCAACAATTTAAAAATTAAAGTTGTTGGATTAGACAGCTTAAAGTGAGATTAAGTGTTTCGTGTCATAACTAAAGTGTTTTAATTTTATAGGTACTCAGTAGTGCTAATAAACGAGAAGATAGTTTCAACATGTTAAGTTAATTTAAATGGAAAACAAATATTTTCCCAGGTAATTCAGGCAAATACTTACCTGCAAATATTTGCAGGCAAATATTGCATGATATCATCACACGATTTTGTTTATGATTTTTAATGTAATATTTTCCCCATTCACAGGTTAAAACATTTTTACCATTTTTTTAAATTTTTGAGTTCTTTTGTTCATGTCTCTTAAACAACTGTCTTATCCACTCTAGTAACCACTTTCACCACAGCACTCAGCAGTAGTCTGTCATTGCTTGTTACTCGCTGTGGAAGAATGAATCATCCATCGCCTATGCCTACAGGAGGCCAGTACATCCTATTATTGACTCCAAGCTAGATTTTCCAAGATCTGTCTGTGTTAGAACAATATAGCAACCTCAATAGCTAGTGTGAATTAACTTTATCAATAGCAATGCTGAGCTGTAATTATTTTTAGGTCAGAAGCTTCACAATCCTTTGTGTTAACAAAATATAATAATAAGTGTCATGTGAAGATTTGAAGGACAATGTTCCCATATGTTCCCTCCTTTTCTCTAGTATCTTGAATTTATTCCTCCTTCTTCTACTCCCTCTTCCTCCATGTACAGATCATCCATATCTAAGAAAAAAAATGGTCTAGAAATCATCTTTCTTTGTTTGCCTGTTAACAACAGAAAGTAGGTTGTCTCCATTTCTTTGCTATACACTTCAATTCAATTCAATCAGCATTTATTTATCACCTATTATTTTTAATCACTGAGCTAGATACTAGGATTTAAAAAGACTACCACCAACAAAAGCAAAGAAGAAGAACAAAAGAATAAAATAAATCCAGCCCTTGGGTTACTACTAGAAGGAAATAACATATACTTGGAGAAGTAAATACAAAGTGTATACAAAATGAATACCAAAAGAGAGCCAGGAAGTAGCATACAAGGGTGGGAGCTGGGGACTTAGAAAGACCCTTAAAAGAAGCCTAGGTTCTTACACATACAACCTTTGTGAGCCATGGGCAAAGCACAAAGATTATCAAGTTTCTCTCTAAAATTACAAATTGATAAGTAGGAAGCAATGTTCTTTGGTGGAAGGAATTTCCTCACCAGGAGTTCCTCCATACAAATTAAGTCATTGATTCACCCTTCTCTCCATGCCAAAAAATAAAAAAAAAATAAAAACAAAGTAATTTCATGAAGGCAGGTAGCAGAACACTAACAATTAAAAGAAATAGGAAAATCTTTTATTCACTTCTGGAAGCTGGGTTTTATCCTCTCTCTCTCTTTCCTGTCAAAGGTGACCAAAGACCTCTAAGAAATTCAAAGTTGTTTTTTTTTTTCTCAGTGATATTTCCTTGATCTCTTGGCAATATTTGGCCTTATTGCCATTCTTCATTTCCATCATTTCTCTGTATTCTTTCATTGAGAAAACTGATTCTTACTTTACCAATAATGTTTATGATTATTGTTCTCATTTAATTCTCTAATCCTGACCACTCAACTGCCTTTGAGCCATGAGCTTTATCTACCACACTTCTTCAGTCACTAAATCTTGTCAGTTCTTCTTTACAAATATTTCTCAATCTATTTATCTGGCTACCACCTTATTTTAGGTTCCCATTTCCTAAAAACTCATCAAGTGAAAAGACCATATCTTGTACTTCTCCTTTGTCTAGGTCATAGTCGTGAATTCTTCTGGGTGTGCCAGTATTCCTCATTTATGTGTTTTCCTGAGAGGTTTATGTATGTCCACTCTTCCCCACAGGTACTAAGTATGTTGGTGGAAAAGTGCAATTCAGTTATATGTATAGACTGTGATATATGTATTAATCCTGCATTTGCCTTATGAGCACCTGTGATATTACTGCTTTTACCTTGTTGAGCAAAAGGTTATATTTATGGGGAAAAAAGAATGGTAACTTTCAATGAGTGCACACTCCCATCACACAAATACAATTATTTGCTTGAAAACACAGAAAAGGAGCTACCCACAGCCAAAACAATATAAATTATTGAAAACAAATATATAATGTCTGCTTCAATACTAGGATCAATACTTGAATTTTTTTATTAAATTGCCACCCTCTCCCCTGCACTATTCCATTTTAATAAAATGACTACACACAGCAAATTATATCAGTAGCAATTTCCACTGAACAAGCTCAGCATGTCAGATGGAATAAATCAACTGCTAGATTGCTTATGTCTGCAGTACAAGAAAGTTAATTGCTAGAAATGTTTGAGTTTTAAACACATTTGTAAGCTATGGACAACTTAAAAGCAGTGCTATCGATGGCTCTTTTGAACACTAAGCTAAAATGTTAGAATACACAGAGTACTACTGTTCAAGCCATTAATTTCAGCACCTGTTGACAGAAGGACCCCCTCCCCCAATCCATTCATAGTAAGAAAGGCATATTCTGCACAGATGCATGGACTAAATGGTTTCACATGCAAGAAGCATTTCCAAGCTCTTAATTCTAAACTGTTTTCCTTCTTAGTGTTGGTTTCCTAAGTAAAGATGAAGAGGTCCTTAAATAGAACTCAAGGGGAGGGTTTAAAACTTCAAAAATATGTTTATTGACAGCCTTAAAGTAGCTAAATGGAGGACTAGGTAGTGCAGTGAATTAGAGCACTGGGCCTGGAGTCAGGAAGACTCATTTTCCTGAGTTCAAATCTGACCTCAGACAATTACTACCTGTGTGACTCGGGGTAGGTTACTTAACCCTGTTGTCTTTAGTTCCTCATCTGTAAAATGAGTTGGAGAAGGAAATGGCAAACTACTCCAGTATCTCTGTCAAGAAAACCCCAAATGTGTATCAGAAAAATGACTTAACATCATTATCAGCTGTGAGATAAAAGTTCATTACTCTATGACTAAGAGGGTCAGATTAGTCAGAATGTGTATTTTTTTTATAAAGTCAAGCCATGGTAATTGGGCTTAAAGTGGCTTGTGATAAGGTTATTCAAATAAGACAATTTATTAATTTTGTAAAGAAAGTGAGTAATTAGAGGAAAAAAGAAAGGCAATTTGAGGTTAGTGACATGTAAATGATTTTGATCTGAACTTTGAACTCCCATGCTTTGTTCAATCCATATTTCTAATCGTCACCACATTAAAATGTAGAAAGATGAAATTGAGCTTGCAGTGATCCTGAAAAGAATAAATGTCTCAAATGTTCAAGATATGTTTTTTCTTCTAAAGAAGTTTTTCTTTTGATATCAGACAGTGAGACTTGATTTTTCTCATTAAATAATACAGTTTGAGAAAGTTCAGTTGACCACTATCTCCTAAAATAATAACACCACCAAATGAAACCCTAGATAGAACAAGCCACAGAATGGAAATACATCAGAAACTGACAGGAGAGGGTACTTGAGCCTAGCCCAATTGCAAAAGAGGCCATTTAAAAAATATACGATGGGAATTTGAATGAAGTAAGAAGATTCAGGTGTTGTCTACCTTCATTTTTTACTGCTCTTCTTACTGCTGTAAAACATGATTCTGAAACAGATGAACCTTCGTCTTTCTGTTGTTCAAATAACGTTTTCCATTTTTTTGTTCTCATTCATTTTTGTTTTAATTTTGTAATATTATTGCCTCATTTTTAAAATTCACATTGCCCTATTATTTCTCCACAAAACATAAATATTAATGTTTCACCTGGGAGCAGTTCCCCTTAAAAAAATGCCCTAAAACTTGGAAAGCAGTAATCACAGAAAAACTGTACTCTTTAATGATTGGCAAGGGAAAAGTAGTTCTTTTCTCCACAATTCCACAACCATAAAAATCTCAAATGAAGGAGTAATGTGCTTACTCTATGGTAATTAAAGTAATATCAACAAAAGGAAAAGGTGCTAACATCTATAAACAATGTAAAGTTTTGTTTTTGTTGGTTTTTTTTTACAATGCAATGGAGAGCCAAATAAATATTCTACTCACTCCAACACCTAATAATCCACAGCCCTCCAACTCACCAGTGTGACAGGTGCAGACAATGATAAAATTCTGAATATCTCAGATTGCAGTTGCAGAACCTAAAACTAGTCTCATCACACCAGTGACTTCAGGCTTGATTCCAGTTCCAATCCCCATACATACCTAATAAGAAACATAAAACTTCGACTTTGCCTAGACATATGGCAGAAAGAAGGTCCTTTTAAAGAAAAGACTGACTGTACCTTGATTTATCATCCCTTTTGTCACCATGAAAGTCCCTCCTTTTCTGTAATAAGCTCATTGCCACTGTATCTTGGCCCCAAAACTTGGAGCTTACACAGGACAGAAAACCAGTTGAGCCCCATGGATTCCAACTCAAGGAGGAATAAGGCACTTTAACCTTAGAGGTCTGTACTGGAGAATATTTATGCCCCTTGGAAGTAGAAAGGTAGGATGAGAGTATTGTTTGTCCTTCATTCTCGAAGAGCAGGATAGAAGGGAAGGAAAGGTACTAAACAGTGATTGGAAAAGCCTGATGCAAATAATTACAAATACAGGAAAAGGCTGAAGGGAAACAAAAAACAAATGAAGTGTAGATAGATGGATAAATAGATAGATAGAGATAAATAGAGAAAGACAGATATATATATATATATATATATATATATATATATATATATATATATATATATATATATACAGATATAGATATGAGCCTATTTCCAATGTGGATAAACTAAGAATGATATTAATAAATATAGAAGAACAAGAATCCCCTTCCCAAAGTGTTACAGCACAATGACTAAAATATTATTTTTTAAAGAATTTTTTTTAAAATCACTTGGGGTAAAAAACAAGCAAGGCAATGACTTGTGCTGATTCCTCCCAAATTATAGGACAACAAAAGGAAGCAACAGAATGGTTAAGAGGAGAAATTATTTTTAAAGGAAGACATAGATTGGAATTTAGACCAAAAATCAGATATCAGAAGAAGACATAAATGAGATGAAAAAAGTTGACATCCTTGACCACTTGACAAGCCATATAAACACATATAAACATATAAACACAGACCTAAAGCTGTAAAGGAAATTAGTGAATATATATTATAAATCTCTTATTTTAAACTGAAACAACAACTACAACTGAGGGCCAGAGAGGTTAAATAATTTGTCTAAGATCCCACATATCATAAGCAGTACTTCCAGACTATGAACATTGACTTTCTGACTACAAATCCTGGTCTGTTTCCATTGTACCACACTGACTCAAAAAAGCTCCCCAAAATATTGGGAGCTTCAAAAAGAGAGTGATAGATTTGGAACTGAAAAAATACAGAAATGGAAGAAAAAACTGAAAAAAGAGAAAGAAAGGAAAACAACTCTCAAAAAAACCATGAAATCTATGAAAGCCAAAGCAAACACAACTAAAAGACAAGATATACAAAGATAATTTAAGATAAATTCAAAAACCTTGCTAACATCCTATAATTCAAATAAATTTCTCAGAAGTTTGAATAACAAACAAACAAACAAAAAGTTTTGATGAATCAAATCACCAGAAGACCTAAAGAGAAAATTTTCAGACTTTAAATTAAGTGGTCATATCACAGAATTCCCAATGTCAAAAAAAAAGAAAGAGAGAAAAGAAAAGAAATTGTAAGAAATCATGAGAGAGTTATTCATTCATAAAATAAAGTCAAATTGATTGGCTCAGGATTATTCTGGCTCTATGAGAAATCTGAGATAAAATTAGAATATGATGCTGCAAAAAGCAAAGATCAGAATGTATTCAAATGTAATATGTATTACAAAGTTCATCTTAATAATTAATTAAATCATAAGGACCTTCAAAACTGTTAGAGCTTGAATCAAGAGCAGGCAGAGGATTTGACTTGCAAATAAGAAAAAAGAGAAATATAAAATATTTTAATATATTATACTTTGCTAATCAAAATTTCTTTAAATGTTAGATAAAAACATCTAGTCAAAAACCCCACTTAAAAAATAAATAAGTAAAGCCTAGAGAGATTACATAATTAGCTAAGGCTTTAACTTTGTTCTCACTTAAACCCAATAATTAAACAGAAAGTACAATATCAAATTCCAATCATGACAAAGATATGGTCCTAACAGATAAAATATTAAGGGATGTCAGACAAGGGGAACTATATATCAATACCAATACCGAATACTCTGTCAAAAGTTTCAAATTAAATCTTAGCAAAAAGAGAACAGCAATATATCCAAAATAGTATTCACCAAGACCAAGTCAGGTAAAAGATACAGAAGGATGGTATTGTGTGTCCACACAAATATTAAAAAATAGCATTGTTATCCAGATAAGCTCCACATAGGATAACAAAATGAGTTTATCAATGGACAAAAAAAGAAAGACACAAAACATAGCACTCACTTGTGATTAAAAAACCAAAAATTCTAGGCAAGGAAATAACCTTTTAATATATTAAAAAGCATCTATCTAAAACCAAAAGCTAACATCATTTTTCATGGGAAAATATTAGAGGCTTTCCCAATACATAGAATGGTAAAAACAAAACTGTCTCTTTTTTGAATCAGTTCAAGAAATGTGAATTACAGCAATGAGGAGAGAGAAAGAAAAGAAAACAAAACTGGTGCATGGATTGTCAAAGAGAAAACAAACAAATCTGTATTATCATATGCTTAGTAGTTTATTTAGAAACCCCCAGATATTCAGCATTGAAACTAATTGAAACATTTAGTAGATTCAATAAAGAGTTGAAAGCAAAGCATGTCTACAAAATTCTTCATAAGTTCCTTATTACAAAAATAAAAGCCATTGAAAAAGGACTTCAAAATAATTTTAAAAATGTATAAAACACCTGGTAATCAGCATACCAAGACATAATCAAGACCTATATAAATACAAAGCACCTACAGAAATAAAGACAAATAAGTGAAGGGATACACAATTCTAGTCTTTATCTTGAACTCATATAATAAAAATGAGAAGTCTGCCAAAATTAATTATGAACATAGTACCAGCCAATCAAATTGCCTCAGAGTGTCTTTAAGGAACTATACAAAATTATCAAAATCACCTTGAGGGATAAAATTCTAGAATTTTAACAGAAATAATGGATAAAAACAAGAATGAAGAAGAAATACCACTTGTAGATCTCAAACCATATTATAAAGCATCTAATCTACTTGGTGGTGGTGAAATAATAAAAATGTGTATTAATGAAGCAGACTAAATAAGATTTAGAAAAAAAAAATTGTCTCAGCTATCCAACATTCAATGAAGGAAAGAACATGCCTCATGAAAAGAGTCCCTAGCCATTAAGATCCTGTGGAAAAACAGAAAGCAGTTTTTAAAAAAAAATAATTTAGATGTAACAGCTTGTACCATATTCCATAATACATTATGAATGTATATGTGACAAATATAAAAGCATTTATTAAGCACTTACTATGTATCAAGTACTGTGTTAAATTCTGGGGATACAAAGAAAGGTGAAAGCTGAGTAGTACAAGGAAGAGAACAGAAGAGAATACCTTTCATAACTATGGCTAATGGATAACTATTTTATTTAAAATAGTATTAATACTTTTTATATAACATACATTTCCAAACATTTACCTGCCAGTAGACCATTCCTTAGAGCAAAATGAATAAATGAATGAATAGGAAAAAAGAGTTTAACAAAACAAGTCGACTAATCAAAAAGTATTTCTTAAATGCCTACTAGGTGCCATAGATGCTCTGGTAATGAAATCTTTCAAAAAGTCTTTAACTTTGTACTATTTTCCTACCTTTTCTTAGCTGCCTATAGAAGGAAGTAACGACATATTTCTTCTTTGGGACTAAGCTTGATCGTGATTTCATAATGCTGGTTTTTAATTGCTCTAGAATCCTTTCCATTTATATTATTTTATTGGACCCTACCAGCAATTATGAGACTTCCTTCAAAAGCAGCTGAGTAGGAACCTAGAAGACAAATGGCAAAAATCATCCAGGTCTGTTGTGACTTCAAAGGTATGAGCAAGGACAAGGGGTAAAGGACAAAAAGGTGAAATGTAGTATGAAACTCCTTTAATGAAAAGACATTTATTTTTCATCTATAGATTATTAGTACCTGCCACAGTGACTTGAACTTAATAAGTGCTTACAGAACATTTGCTAATTGAAATGGAGTTGAATGATGACTAAAAGACACAGGAAAGTTCAATAGAGTCCAATCACCAACTATAATTATGCCACATAGATTAGTCTGGATCTATGGGCCTGAAAACATGAGCAAAGTTGACCCTGGTATCATTATAATATCATCATTTGTAGCAAATTTAATTTATTTGATTGGATAAAGTCTATGATACTTTTGACCATGTGAAAAAAGACAAAAAAATTTAAAAGGTTGAAAATCTTGTTTTTGGTGATCCAATATTATTTGAAATCAACCTTGGTGTAAGTAATACTTCCTAGGAGGTTGCCTCTTAACCCATCATTTTAGTGGTTTCAAGAATTTCCAGATGAAAAAATTCCCTCCCGCAGGTTGGTGCTTAGGCAGCAAAAATGTCTTAGAGTTTCAAAGAGTGATCAAAGTTTAAGTCACTTAGTAGGATCAAGAGGCAGTATATATCAAAGATGAGACTTGAATTCAAGTCTATGTGTCTCCAAAGCTAGAGTTGTATAGACTAAGCCATGCTGCCACTCATTCCTATGATCCAACATTCCTTAATCAACAAGAAATCAATGTAAAGATTCTCAATGTTGAAAAATGTACCATTAAATAATTATTAAGCACTTATAATGTGTATTGTGCTCTGAGAGTAAGCCCTGGAACTAGCTGGCAACAATGAGACTCTATTTCCATAGGAAAGAATGCCAACATCAAAAGCACAATATTCACATCTGATTTAAATTCATTTTGTAATAGCTTCATTTACAACTTTTGAGGCTGACCCTTACAAAGCAAATTGCCTCTTTGAAATGGATAAAGTTTAATGTGTTCCAACCAACGTTATTGGATTTATCAAAAGAGGTATATGAAATAAAATAAGTTGACAATTAATTAACCCACCATGCTCAAGGCTGAAAATGCAATGAACTATTAGTAGTAAATTGTGATTAGCGCCTCAAATTAACAAAGGATTTTTGTTCATTAATATTTAACAAGATACTCCAAAATTACTTCCATCACAGAGAAATGATACAAACTAGAGTTCCATTATATATGTTAACTGATTTAATTTACAAAACAACTAAAAGTTAATTTCTCTTTAAAGTAGTGGTCAATAGCATCTTTACAAATGATGCAAAATTCCTTTTTCTATGTAAAATTATGAGCCAAACTATTCTCTAAAGATTTTTAGTTCATTCTTTAGGTTGCCTTCATTCCTTCATACAATAAACTGTTAATTCATCAATGAAATGTATTTCCCCAAGGTCTAAAATAAATAATAGTCTGCCTGAAATAAACTTGTGTGTGACTCTACAGCATGAAAAAGGCAATTGACCCAAAGATATATTTATGAGAATTGTCTATATAGTAGAGGGCTTAGCAAATGAACTAATCAACAGAATGAAGGTTTAATGAATATAGTCAGAAAATAACTAATAATAGTAACTGTCATTTATATAGAACTTTAAGATCTGCAAAGTGCTTTACATTGATTATCTCATTTGAGCCTCACAACTTCCCTGGTCTTGGGCCTAGAAGATGTGATTATTCTGTTGCTGTTGCCATTGGTGTTATTTAGGAAAAATAAAATGAGATATCAATGTATGCCCCAATTCTTTAACAAAAGATTTTGACTCAGCAGCAGCACCTTCCTCCCATCTTACAACATCTTCCCAAAGAAGAACACATAACAACTCATTGTGGTTATGGCTTAATAGTGATTTGTCTAGCTTAGTAGCTGACTAATTGCCTCCTGTTGCCAAGTAATTGAAATTAGAGTAAAGACTGTGGAAGAGTTAGATTTTAGCAGGAGTAATACATTTTGAATTTAGAGTCACGCTGTATATAAGTGATCCCTACAAAAATAGAGAACACCTCAAAGATTTCAGGGTACAAATAAGAGGCGTTGTTTTTGTTGTTGCTGTTATTGTTGTAGGGTCATTTTCAGTCATGTATGACTCTTCATGACTTCATTTGGGATTTCCTTGGCAAAGATATTGGAGTGGTTTGCCATTTCCTTCTCCAGATCGTTTTAGAGATGAGGAAACTGAGACAAATAGAGTTAAGTGGCTTGCCCAGCATCACACAAGTAGTGTCTGAGACTAGACTTGAACTCAAGAAGATGAATCTTTCTGACTCCAGACCTGGGTCTCTATCCACTGTGCCAGCTAGATGTCCTAAGTTTTGCAAAGTGGCCTAACGTATTTATTTTATGTTAATAGAAAGTTGTCTTCTTCTGCAGCCTCAGATGCGTCCTAGCTGTGTGACCCTGGGCAAGTTACAACCTCCCAGGAATGTTATAAGTATAAAGCAAGATAATATTTGTAAAGTAATTGAAACAGTTCCTGGCACATAGTAGTGGCTTAATAAATGCTTGTCCCCTTTCTCTCCCTTTTCCTTCTATACCACTATGTCTACCATGGCTAAAAGTTATCCTGCCCTAAAGGGCAGGGTAGTATAAGACAGTGGTAGGGAACCTATGACCTCAAGGCCACATGTAAACCTCTAGATGCTCCAGTGCAGTCCTTTGACTGAATCCAAGTTTCACAGAACAAATCTCCTTAATAAAAGGATTCGTTCTGCAAAACTTGGACTTAGTCAAAAGGCCACACTCAAGGACCTAGAAGGCCACAGGTACCCTAGAGGCTGCAGCCTCCCCAAGCCTGGTCAAAGAGAAAACATACAACCTTTGCCAACAAGAAAGCTAAGTGTGACTCCCAGGTCCATCACATATTGAGCTATGCACTTGGGCAATTCTTAGATGCACTGATCTTTCAGTTTCTTTACATGTACAATGGATGCAAGAATGAAGATATTAATATTGCTAATAAAATCAAGTTAATAATGTCATCCAATGGGAGGAAGGGGCTATTTAGTCCTTAGAGGACATAGGAGATCTTGGGCTTACAAGTCGGGAGTAAAAGAGAAAAAAGTTCTGAGCCTATTTAATGTCCTGAATTTTGATTTTCTAAAAAAAAAAACAAAAAAAAAACAAAAAAAAAAACCAAATATGTTATACTTAAATGCTTCCCTCAAGCACTGTATTTTTGTAGGAAAGTACTTTTGTAGTTGCAATGATATCAATGTCTTTTCAAACAAAAAGTCATCAAAAGGTGGAGTCAAATGATGTCAAAGAATTAATTCACTTTTTCAGTTTTGTTTTAAGTGTTGAAAAGGTCCTTAGAAATGATCTGTGACAGTCCCTGAGACAGAGTGGTACAGCATTGGATATGGCATCAGGCCACCTGGATTCAAGCACTGCCTCCAACAATTACTCACTTTACATTCAGAGATAAGGTACTTAACTTCTCATTACCTCAGTTTCCTCATCCATAAAATGGCGATAGTAGTATTTACCCTACATATGCCTCAGAAGATTTTTTTTAGGGAACTGCTTTTCAATTGCCAAATCACTATGTAAGTGGGAATTATTTTACATATGAGGAAATTGATGCCTTTTAACACAACATGAAGTATTCTTTCCACTGATCTAGCTTTAGATCAGCTTTAGTTAAACTATCTTTGCATATTTTCCTGCCTAATCATTCTCCTAACTCTAGAAAACCATCTGTTGTTCCAAATATAAACAAATTCAGTGCATGTTCACAGTAAACATTAGTGTTTTATTGTGTTTTTTTTTCTAAATTAAACATCAATAACCTTTTCTAACACTGTAATTGAATTGGAAAAGTCATTTAGCATAATATTGTTGGAACCATTTTTCTCCTTTACAGAGAAGAAAGCTAATCTCCTTTAGCCTGTACCAGCAGTCTGTTGGAGACTATCCTTTCTCCTCATGAACATTGATGGAGAAATTCCTTGTGCCCACTTTACCATGAACACTCTTCACTTCCCAGGAATAAACAGGGCTACACCCATGACACAATGAAACCAAGGTGCAGGCAGCTATCACAGTCCTACTCTAGAATCAGTTCCCATCTCCTTCACCACAACCACACTTGCACACCTCCTCCTCCTATTTCTCTGGAGCAGATGGGCTGGTGGTTGGTTGGTTGGTTGGTTGGTTGTTGTCTTTTTGTTCTTGGAGAGGACCAAAATGGCATTACTATGTTAGAGTCAAGTTACAATGCATCCAAGTGTGGCTGATCAGAGCAATACAAACTTCGAATGCTGTACTACAGGTAAGCCATAAGTAGTCCATCTGAAAATTTGAGGCAGATTCTCTAAATTTGTACATCTCCCATTTCTTTTAAGCTACTTCAATTCTGCTTTGTTCATACAGCACATCACTTTCTCTAATGAGGGCATGCCATGCTAAGTGGCCCTGTGCCAGTGTCTCTCATATCACATAATCAATTCCAAAGTTTTTAAGAGAGACCTTGAGAGTGTCCTTGTATCACTTCTTCTGACCACTCTTGCCCTGTGAATTCTCTATAATTGTCTTTTAGGCAAAGGTACAAATGGCATTCAAAAAAATATGGCCAGCCCAATCTAGTTGTACTTTCTGCAGTAGAGTTTGAATGCTTGGCAATTTACTTAAAGAAAGAACCTTAGTATCTGGTATCTTATCCTGCCAAGTATTCTTCAGAATCTTCCTAAGACAATTCAAATGGAAATGATTCAGTCTTCCGGCATGGCACTGGTAGACTGTTCAGGGTTCACATGTATACAAGCATGAGGTCAGTACAATGGCTCTATATTCCTTCAGTTTCGTCGTCCGTCTAATATTTCTTCTCTCCCACACTTTGCTTCAGAGCTTCCTAAACACTGTAATGGCTCTGGCATTGCATGTGTCAACTTTGTTATCAATATGTACATGCCTAGAAAATATATTGCCAAGGTAAGTGAACTTATCCACAGTATTTAAAACTTATCCATTTGCTATAACCAATGGTTACACCTATGGGTGGCATGATGCTGCCTCATGCAGTACCTATGTCTCCTTGGTATTAATTGTTACGCCAAAATTAGCACAAGCAGAAGAGAATTGGTCCATACTTCATTGCATCTCAGCTTCAGAGGCTGCATTGAGTGCATAATCATTGTCAAATAAACAATTGTGCACCAATACTCCCTCCAGTTTGGTTTTGGCTTGTAGCCTTTTCAAGTTGAAGAATTTACCGTCAGTAGCTGACTTTGATGCTGTGTTCATACTCATTGAAGGCATTTGACAACATTGCTAAAAACCTCATGTTAAGAAGCATGGGAGCAAGTACGCAGCCTTCTTTTGTTTCATTGTTCACTGGAAAAGCATGAGAGCATCGTCCATTATTCACAGCCTGAGCAAGCATGCCATCATGCAATCAGCATACAGTACTGATGAACTTCTCCAGGCAACCAAATTTTCACATAATTTTCCATAAGCCCCCATGACTGACTGTATTAAAGGCCTTGATCAGATCTACAAATATTGTGTACAGACTTCTGTTCTGCTCTTGGCATTTCTCCCAGAGCTGTCAGGCCGCAAATACCATATTGACCATTTCTCAGTCCTTTCTGAAGCCACACTGGTTCTCAGGTAGATTACCATATTCCAGGTGAAGGATTAGCCTATTAAAGAGGACTCTGGCAAGAATCTTGCCAACAATGACTAAGAGTGATTTTGTCACAGGACAATCTATTTCTTTTATCTTTATAGAGATGGACAATGGAGGTATCCTTGAACTCCTGGGGGATAACCTCCTCTTGCCATATAAAAAGGAAAATTTCAGCTAACTTTTGTATGAGCAATACCCCCTTCCACCTTGTAAATATCATCTGGAATAGTATCAGCACCAGGTTCTTTGCCACACAAAATGAGCCTAAAGGCATTCAAAACCTCTTCTTCAGTTGGAACTTCAGCTAGGGAGGGATTGACTTCGACCTGAGGTAAATGGGCAATGACTTCAGTATTGACTGATTGATGACAGTTTGTTGAGAAGAGTATGAAAGTGTTCAGCCCATCTCTCTATAATCATGTCCTTATCATTAATCAATGTGAATCCATCAGCGTTGAGATGCACCATAGGTCTTTGGCCCATAAATAGCCTCCAGGAAATCATAAAAAATGCTTTGGATTGCTACTATCAGCATAAAACTTAATTTCATCTGCCTTCTCACTGAGCCAAGAATCCTACATCCTTCTAAGCTTCACTTATACTTTACTTTCGATAGAATTACATGGTGCCTTCTTAGGGAGGAAAGAACCAGCCTGTTGGAAAATTCTCTGAAGTTCTTGTTTTTCATTTATGGGCTTTAGAATTTCCCCATATTTTTCATCAAACCAGTCTTGATGTTTGCAAGTGTTCTCACTCAGATAAGCAAATGTAGCACTGTATGCCAAATCTCCGAAAGTTGCCCACTCCTTTTCTGCTCTACTGCTGTCAACTGCATGTCAGGTCAACTGTCTCTCCAAGTTAGCAATGAAATTCCTGCTCAGAGAAGAGCTTTAATCTGTTGACATTAATTCTTCTGGTAGTCATTTTGTCTTGGGGTACTGCTTTTATTGAATATGAATGTTTAGCTTAGAGAGGATAAATCTGTGATCATTCCAAGCCCTCTATGCCACACATTGCCTTTGTTACTCTAACATCCTATCTCTTCTCATTACAATCACATAGTCAATTAAATGCCAACATTTGCTGTGAGGCTGCATCCATGAAGTTATATTGTGTTTAGGTAAATGGAAAACAGTGTTGGTTATGAGAAGGTCATGATATGTACTTGTCTTCAGTAGTAAGTTACCACTGCTGTTGCTATTTCAAACTCAATTTCTCCCAAAGGACTGCCAGCAATGTCTGGTAGTCTGAGCTTACTCTAGCATTAAAATCCCCCAGAATTATAAGCTTGTCCTCTTTTGGCACATTGCTGATAAGGGTCTCCAGGTCTTCTTTGACCTCATCAGTGTTTGTCATGGTGAGATCATAGGCACTGATGATGGTGTTATGACATTTTCATGCAAGTGGCAATTTCATTGTCATAAGCCTTTTGTTCACTCCTTTTGGTAGGCATACAAGCTTGTTGACTAGATTAGTTTTGATTGCAAAACCTACAACAGCTTCACAGTGTTCCACTTCACTATGGCCATTCCAGATCCATCTCCAGTGTGAGTAAGCTGACCTTCATTTGCCAGCCTTGTTTCACTCAGGGCTGCTATTTGAACGTGATATCTGCTGAGTTCTTTTGCTACAAGAGCTTTTCATCTTTCAGTTCTAATGGATTTTGTGTGGTGCATAATTGTGCACATTCTACATACCAATGGTGAGTGAAACCATCTTTGTGAACATTTTTGTACAGTTTTTTATATATGTTTTGAGCACAGAGTGGCACCTCAGCCTTTTGTGGTAATAAGGTCAGGGTTGGGTAAGAAGGCAATTTTAGGGCACTTTTTTAGCTCCTTCCTCACACTAGGAGGTGAGCAATATGATCCTTAAAAGCCTTCTTAGACACCCAGGGGCTGCTGAATCCCACTGCTGCTTCCAGTGCCTGGGCCATCTGTGTGCAGAATTGTCACTATATCTCCCAGTGTATCCACATCTGTTGCTTTGTTACCTACCTGTCACCACAGGGCTTTGAGATAGGTAAAAATATTAAAATGTAATTGGTGATGTCTTTTGATTCATATGTAAGTTGGATTTAAGTGAGGCAGAGTCACATGAAATCCTCATACTTACTCTCTCTCTTCCAAAGCCATCAAAGTCCAGTGGCAAGACAGAGTTAAGATACCTGGTGTTGGCTGGAGATGCAGTGGATGACATTGGCATCTTTGATGTCTAACTAAGCTTTAAGCACTCCACAGTGCCTGCTTCCTTCATAGCTATTGAAACAAATTGTTTTTGTCTGACCATTCTACCAGGACATACCTCCACACGCTCAGGGTAGACATCACCTCTCCCCCTGCCCCAAATTCACCAATGAGTTTGAAACTCCTCAATTACCCTCAACCTGGTTTAACCTGTCTGCCAAAATGGTTTACTGGAGTGTGACCACTGGGCATGGTACAGCTTCTTGAAGCCATGAGTGAGACTTAGGTGGATCAGATGGACAGCAAAGGTAGAAAACAGTTCTAAAAATGGCTCTGCAGCCCTCACTTCAGAGGTACAAGTGAACACACTCTACACCCCTGCAAATGGGCTATACCAAAGTAGAGCAGCACACTCTACATTTGTGACTTTGTACTCATTTCTTCCAATGGGACTGGGAGAATGGAGAGATACATGTTCCCTCCTCTCAACCAGGGAACTTCAACCAGAGAAATGGGAAATAGAAGACTACTTGTAAGAAAAATGTTTAACCTGGATTTACCAGAGGGAGACAGGGAGACACACACACACACACACACACACACACACACACACACACACTGAGAGAGAGAGAGAGAGAAACAACAATGTTACTAGTAACAGCTGTAGAGGTGTAAGACCAACAACAAGACCAACAACAAGAGCACACAGAAGGACTGCCCGCACAGGTTCTTTGATCTGCTTTTCTAAGGAAAACACCTTTAAAGGGTTGACAATCTCACTTTAATTCAACATACATATATCATTCACTTAGTTCAGGGGGAAAAGCCAGCACCCTGAACTTCAGAGAAAACACAAACAGAAATTATGTAAACAGAACAAACAACACAGATCAGCAGACAGAGCTTCTAACTGTCTGTCCATAGTTACATATACATAATTACCAGAGAGAGAAACACCAACATCTGCATTTTCAAAGCCGGGGGCTCCTTAACAGCTATCCAGAGTCTCATCGGGGCAAGTCACAGGAACACTTTTCCAATGAGTAAGTCCCCCAAAGCAAAATGCGAACCTCAGAGTATATATACACTTCCTCAGGGTCAGAGGGTGTCACAACCATGTGACTCAAACTCATGACTTTGCCTTTCTTGTGACTTAAGCCAGTCATTAAAGGCTTTTTATTAAATCAACTCTTGTTTCAATCAAAGGCAAGGCTCAATCAAAGGTACTTGGCTGCCTTAGTGCTGAGAAGAACTTCAAAAGAAAAAACAGCAAAAGTGCCACTTTGCTTGCCATTACAGAAAGAGAGAAAAAGAGAGAGAGAGAGAGAGAGAGAGAGAGAGAGAGAGAGAGAGAGAGAGAGAGAGAGAGTCAGAGAGTCAGAGACAGAGGGAGAGTCAGAGACAGAGACAGACAGACAGACAGACCGAGACAGAGATACAGAGAAAGAGACAGAGGCAGAGAAAGACTAAGACAGAGATACAGAGAAAGAGACAGAGAGACAGAAACCAAGACGGAGAGAGAGGAAGAAGACGAAGACAAAGATGAAGACAAAGAAGAAGAAGAAGAAGAAGAAGAAGAAGAAGAAGAAGAAGAAGAAGAAGAAGAAGAAGAAGAAGAAGAAGACGAAGAAGAAGAGGATAAACGAGGAGGAAGAGGAATAAAAGGGGGAGGAGGAGACAGAGAAGAAGAAGGAAATGCCAAGAATATTATGGGAAGAGAATGAAGAGATAATCAGAATTTGTTGAATTAAAAAAAATGTAAGGGTATCTTTTCAGGAACAAGATAGGGGTCCTCAAAAGAAAGGAAAGGACAGCTAAAAAAGGAAGCTGTATAAAGAGGGAGTTGTTAAACAGGCAGATTTAGGGAATTTGAAGAAGTCAGAGCATATACAGGCATATGTTGTTTTGGGTGAATGCAAAATTTCATAAGCTTGATGAGCCACAATGTAGGCATATTGAAAATGACTGTCTCAAGGTTCCTTGGGGCGAAAGTGTCTTGATTAACAAGGTAAATTTATGACCCAGAAATGACATTGCTACAGGTGCTGAAGGCTTTCAAGCAGGGACAGCAAATACTCATAATCGGAAACTTGCTTGAGCATCAGCTACCTTTTATGTGGTGTATAGCAGCCAGGAAAGTAATTGGTTCTACTTATAGCAAAAGCAAGTTCAGCATTTCAGAGGGCTTTTTTTTTTCTCCTCCTCCTAACTGATGTACATTTTATCTCCACTGGGCTTAGACAGTTGAAAAAAGCAGAGGTTTGACTCAGCATCTATGTGCAGATACATTAGTGATGCGAACTGAGGAAAAATGCCCATTTTCACACTCTTTTTTAAACCAGAATTTGAGTTATATGTTCATAGAAAAGTATTTTCATATAAAGATAAATATCTCTCACATGTATTAAACACAAAGTATCTTAAAAATTTTAATTCTGTTTAGAGATTTAGGATTGTTATATTGGTTTTAAGATTTTTGATTGTAGTTTTAAAGTTAAATAAGCAAGCATGAATTTTAACTACATACTGTCAGGAACTGTGCTAACCACTGAAGGTATAAAGAAAGGAATACAATTAGGAGTTCACAATGTAATGTGGGAGTCAACATATAAACAATTATGTACATAAGAGATACATACATTGTGAATGGGAAGCAGTCTCGGAGGGAAGGCACTAGGAGTAGGTAGAGCTGGAAAAAATCTCTTATAGATGGTAAAATTAGAACTGAATCTTAAAGGAAGCCAGGGAAGCCAAGATGAACAGCAATTCAAGCAGGAGGGACAGCCAGTGAGTAGGCATAGATGAGGGTAGGAAATGTTTTATGTGAAGAATAACAAGAAGGAATTTTTGTATGTCTTTAAAAATTAAATTGAATGGTTCATTGCTATTATCTTATATGTTGCTCCAAAATATCTGCTTATTTTTTCAATGAATAACTCATACTGAAGTAACCAGAAATCTGAATCGAGTCATGTCTTTACAGCAAAATCTAGAAATATTTTGCTTCTGGAATCCTAACTAATTAATACAAAGATGTCTATGGCAATAACTTAATTCTGAAGGATTTGGCATTGCACCAGATCCTCCAAAGTAATCTTCTTTGCTGCATTTTCACTAATTTAGGCAAACCTAAAACTTAATACAATTGAAAACCAACTCTCAATGTCCAACAATATATGCATAATCCAAAATAATGGCTAAGCCAAAGTGCTATTCTATTTAGCTTCTTATGCTTCATTCCACTAGAGACACCCTCAAAAACTTAGATAAATAAACTTAACATGCCTGGCACCTTTACATACAGTTTTATTCCCATTAGTAGCATTTTGGAGTATAGGTAGATGGTTAGCAGTAACATAGATTTGACAATGTTTAAGGTAAGAACTTGACTTGTTCTTTTGTTATTGTTCTTGAATTAAGTCTCAGGTAGTTAAAGGAGAACAATTAAAAAATTTCAAAGAACAAGATGATTCTGTGATTATAATTCCTCTTACCAATTTATTTGCCCTCCTCTACACACTCTAACTTTTAGCATTCATTGTCAAATGAGGTGCAGAAAATGGAACATAATACTTGATATAGTGATATTGTTTCACACGGGCAAAGTTCATGGGAATGTCATTTCCATCATCTTGGATATTTAAGCTTCTATTAATGCTGCCTAAGATTGAATTACATTTGTTCACCTCCCAGTCACATAGTACTGACATGAAATGTTTTCTAGTTATCCTCCCCACTTCCCTTCAACTTCATAACTTCATGTGATTAAATTTATCCTGATGGTCTAGCTGGCCAAATACTTTTTGGATCACAGAATAAGACCAAAAATAGAGACCTGTGTCATCCTACTAGAAATATCCCTCCAGGTGGATATTGGTTCATTAAGCATTATAATTGGTGTCAAGTATTCCATGAAATTCTGTGTCCATCAAACTGTAATTTTACTGTCATTTAGATCAAATCCCTCAATTCTGTCCATGAGGTTATAAGATACTTTCCAAAATACCTTGATAAAAATCCAAGCATACTATGACCATGGTACCCCCTCCTCACTTTTAAAAGGAAGCTAGTTTTGTCTAATGTGATTTTTTTTTCATGAGGAAGGAATGGCAATTTATAGTGACTACTACTGTACTTTCTAAATATTAACACAATATTTCTTCAATAATACCTTCTATAATTTGGCCATGTATTTAAGTCAACCTAAACTGCCTCTACTATGAAACATTCACTTCTTTCCTTTTTTGAAAATCTAAAGCATATTTACCTCTTACTAGTACTGTAGCACCTCTTTCATTTTCCAGAAGTTTACAAAAATCACTGACAGTAACTCAGTGTTTTTTGTGTTTCTTCTAGTACCCTGAGATATAGTTCATCAAGACCTGTTGATTTGAATATTTTTTTTCTTTCTCAATTAAGAAATTGCCATTTTATTTTACCAATCAGTCTTAGAGGTTTAGACAAGGGGAAATATATATATATTCTCAGCCCCATCTACAGTGACTAGTGAAATGGAATTGATGAGGTCTGAAACGTGAGGAACAAGCCTTTGACCTGAGTGACCAACTGAGTATTGCTAAGAGAATTCAAAAGTGATTAGCCACCCAGGTTCTTTTCAGTACCATTTCTAAGCTTCAATGATACCTAATGAATCAAAAATTTTTCTCCTACACAATAAAAAATGGGTTGTATGGTAGAAGCATCTCAGTCCCACCTACCGAATTCCTATGCACAAGCACTATTTGTTTTACTTGGCTTCCTTAGAGTACCATAGGGGGGACAGCTGCATACAATTAAAATGTATAACAGGACTTTTATCTTGGTTTCCAGTAGCAGAACATGACTAATGGTGATTACAGGATGATACTTGACTATACTGAGGAATCTGAAATGGAGGCTTTTCTCCCCACTGTTCTTGGCAGGACATCAGAATTCAGGTACATAATAAATAATTGTGTTTGCTTCTGCGCAAATGTGTGCATCAAGAAGGAAGGGAGAAAGGAAGGAAGAAAAGAGGGAAGGAAGGAAGGAAGGACAGAAGGAGGGAAGGAGAGAGGAAGGGAAGAAAACAAGAATTTATGAAAAACTAAGTGCCAGCCACTGTGCTAAATGCTTTACAAACATCTCATTTGATCCTCCTCCTAAGAATCAGGTATTATTCTTATTCCCATTTGTCTTCTGGACTCCAGGCTCAATATGCTATCCATTGTACCACTTAGTTACCTTAATATTCTATAGTAGAGGAAAAATAGGAAATTCACTGATTTTGGACTTCTTGTACTTCTTTGGTGAACTTTAATCATTTAGTTAACTACTCATTCAATGAACATTTATGAAGTGCTTCCTTCTTCGATGCTGTGCTCAGTACAAAGGATACATAGAAAGGCAAAAAAAATCCCAGACCTCAAAGTGCTTGTATTCTAGCCAGGTAAACAACATGAGTAGAGATAAGATATTTACAGAATAGATCAAAACTAATCTCAAAAGGAAAGATACTAGGAAACGCTCTCTGAAGAAGACAGAATTTTATCTTAGTTTTGAAGGTAACCAGGGAACTTAAAAAGTAATGGTGAGAGGGTAGAGTATCTGACCTATGTGCAAACATCCAGCTCAAAGATGCAGATATAGGAGATGATTTAGCATGTTTGAGGAATACTAAGTAGGACAGAGTTGTTGGATTATAAAGTGCATAGATGTGAGTATAGTTTAAGAAGACCTATAAGAAAGGAAAGGGGACAGAGGGAAGATGGGCTGTGAGAGGAGGGAACTACTGGAACTCTCTCACAAATTCTAACCTTCAAGCTGTTAGAAGCCACTAGTAGGCTGAGAGCAGCAGGAGCGCAGGGCATGTGGAATGCACCAGACCAAAACAACAGGAAACAGTAGAGGAACCCAGCAACCACACCAGTCTGGGAGAGTGCTGAGTGAGCAAAACCCTGGAACAGGGGCAGGCCCAGGGCAGAAGTACTGGCTATGGTGGCAATCGAGCCCCAGGCCTCTCAGCCAGGATAGGAGTCTGTCGCAGATACAGGAGACACCAGCTCAGAGCCATCGGCCACAAGAGCAACTACCCCAGACTCCTCCAGCCCACAGCTTAAAGGTTTGAAAATTGGCTTCTTGAAATTCTGGGAGCCATGATGGCCAGGTAAATTGGCTCTCCCTCCCTCTCTCACCCATAGAATACTACATTAGGAGACACTGAGCAGCCAGAAGTGGGGCTTCAGTAGCCTACTAGCCAGAGAAGTTGGGAAGAGGGCCCTTCTTGTGGTGGCAGAAGGAGACTAGTACAGAAAAAGAGGTGTCCCAGTGGGCCCCACCTCAGCAAAACAAGGAGAGTTACTGAGCCCCAGTGGGCGGGGTGGGGAGGCAGGGCAGGGGGAGGTAGAAAACATCAAGACCAGGACCCCAGACATGCCTCTGCACAGCCAGGAGAAGTGGCAGACACCAGCACAGACAAAGGCTGAGACCACATGTGCCATGGGGAAGAGGAGACTTCCAGCAGCCAGACCACCCCTCCTATCACACCTCACAAAACCAGAGGCCATAGCAAACAAAGCCAGTGAGCAGACACACAGTTCACAACACAAGAAGCTTGGAATAGGGCCCCCTGAACCCCAGAAGCAGAGATCTACCTTAGAAGCCAGGAGGAAAAAAAAACATGAAAAAACAAATTAAAAAGTCAAAGAGCATTGATTCCTATTATGGAGACAGGAAAGATCAAAATACCAATTCAGAAGAGGACAGCACACATACTATACCCATATCTGAAAGCCCGAAAGGGAGTGTGAACTGGTCTATAGTCCAAAAAGTATTACTGGAAGACCTTGAGGAGGACTTTAAAAATCAAGTTTGAGAGGTAAAAGGAAAAATGGAAAAAAAAATTCACTGATAAAAACAAATCTTTAAAAATTAAAATTGGTGAAAAGTTTAAGGAGATTCAGAATATAAAGGGATAAAATGTCTCATTGAAAAGCAAAATCAACCAAATGCAAAAGGAGATAGAAAAACTAAAGGAAGAAAACAATACATTAAAAATTAGAATTGTGTAGGAAATACAAGCAAATCAATGTGGTTAGTGGACTTCTGGGGGTGGAGCCAAGATGGCGGCTGGAAAGCTGGGACTTGCAGTGAGCTCTCCACCACGTCCCTCCAAAAACCTATGAAAAATGGCTCTGAACAAATTGTAGAACTGCAGAACCCACGAAATAGCAGAGTGAAGCAGGGATCCAGCCCAGGACAGCCTGGATGGTCGCTGGATGAGGTCTATCACACATGGAGTGGAGGGGAACAGAGCTCAGCGTGGGAAGCAGCAGGACCAACCAGACCAGGAGCTGGGCAGGACAGGCCCTAGCACCCTGAGTCAGTGAGCTGTGGCAGTTACCAGACTTCTCAACCCACAAACACAAAAGAAAACAGAGAAAGTTAGTGGGAAAATCTGTGGGGGACAGAGTTCCCGGTTCAGCCACCACCCCAGGGTCCGTGGGTGAGGTGCAGCTACAGAACTACAGCTGCAGTTACTTCTGGTCCCAGGCTCACGTGGTGAGAGGAATTAAGTGGTGGATCAGAGCTGGAGTGCAGAGCCTGCTGAAGATTTGCTTCAGGTCTGGGTTGGTGGTTCTTGAGAAAGGAGGAGTGCTGGTGTGGCAGAGCTGGCAGTATAGAAATAGATCTGAAATCAACAACGCATCCCCTCAAGCTTGGAACAAATTACTCTTTGCTCTACAAGCAGTCATATCCCCGACGAAAAACTCAAGGGTCAAGTAAGTTTTCTGGGAATATGGCCAGGCAACAAAAACACACCCAGATTCAGTCTCAGACTTTGGAATCCTTCTTTGGTGACAAAGAAGACCAAAACATACAGCCAGAAGAAGTCAACAAAGTCCAAGACCCTACACCAAAAGCCTCCAAGTAAAACATGAACTTGTCTCAGGCCATTGAAGAGATCAAAAAGGAGTTGGAAAAGCAAGTTAGAGAAGTAGAGGAAAAATTGGGAAGAGAAATGAGAAGGATGCAAGAAAACCATGAAAAACAAGTCAATGACTTGCTAAAGGAGACCCAAAGAATACTGAAAAAAATATTGAAGAAAACAACACTTTAAAAAATAGACTAACTCAAATTTCAAAAGAGCTCCAAAAAGCCAAAGAGGAGAAGAATGCCTTGAAAGGCAGAATTAGCCAAATGGAAAAGGAGGTCCAAAAGACCACTGAAGAAAATACTATCTTAAAAATGAGATTGGAGCAAGAGGAAGCTAGTGACTTTATGAGAAATCAAGATATTATAAAACAGAAACAAAGGAATGAAAAAAATGGAAGACAATGTGAAATATATCATTGCAAAAACCACTGAACTAGAAAATGGATCCAGGAGAGATAATTTAAAAATTATTCGACTACCTGAAAGCCATGATCAAAAAAAGAGCGTAGATATCATCTTTCAAGAAATTATTGAGGAGAATTGCCCTGATATTCTAGAGCCAGTGGGTAAAATAGAAATTGAAAGAATCCACAGATCGCCTCCTCAAATAGATCTGAAAAAGAAAACTCCTAGGAACATCATCGCCAAATTCCAGAGCTCCAAGGTCAAGAAGAAAATACTGCAAGCAGTCAGAAACAATTTGAATATTGTTGAAAAACAATCAGGATAACACAGGATCTGGCAGCTTCCAAATTAAGGGACCGAAGGGCTTGGAATATGATATTCCGGAGGTCAATGGAGCTAGGATGAAAACCAAGAATCACCTACCCAGCAAAACTGAGTATCATGCTCCAAGGCAAAATATGGATTTTCGATAAAATAGAGGACTTTCAAGCTTTCTCAGTGAAAAGATCAGAGCTGAATAGAAAATTTTACTTTCAAACACAAGAATCAAGAGAAGCATGAAAAAGTAAACAAGAAAGAGAAATCATAAGGGACTTCTAAAGTTGAACTGTTTTGTTTACATTCCTACATAGAATGATGATGGGTATGATTAATGAGACCTCAATATCATAGTAGATGAAAGGAATATGTATATATGTATATGTGTATACATGCATATACATATGTGTGTCTATGTATGTATATATGTAGATATATATATGTATTTATCTGTATACATACACACACAAAGGGCACAGGGTGAGGTGAATATGAAGGGATGATATCTAAAAAAATGAAATCAATTTAAGGGATAAGAGAGGAATATATTGAGAGAGGGAGAAAGGGAGAGATAGAATGGGGTAAATTATCTCACATAGAAGTGGCAAGAAAAAGTGGTTCTGTAGGAAGGGAAGAGGGGGCAGGTGAGGGGGAATGAGTAAATCTTGCTCTCATTGGATTTGACCTGAGGAGAGAATACCACACACACTCAATTGGGTATCTTACCCCACAGAAAAGAAGGAGGAAGAAGATAAAAAGGAGGGATGATAGAAGGGACGGCAGATGGGGGGAGGAGGTAATCAAAACCAAACATTTTCAAAAAGGGACAGGGTCAAGGGGGAAAATTCAATAAAGAGGGATAGGTTAGGAAGGAGCAAAACATAGTTAATCTTTCACAACATGAGTATTGTGGAAGAGTTTTACATAATGATACGCATGTAGCCTATGTTGAATTGCTTGCCTTCTTAGGGAGGGTTGGTGGGGAGGGAAGAGGGGAGAGAATTTTAAAAAGAGACATTCAAAAACAACAACAACAACAAAAATTTTTTTCACGCAACTAGGAAATAAGATACACAGGAAATGGGGCATAGAATTTTATCTTGCCCTACAAGAGAAGAAGGGAAATGGGGATGGGAGGGGAGTGGGGTGACAGATGGGAGGGCTGACTGGGGAATGGGGCAACTAGAATATATGCCATCTTGGAGTGGGGGGAGGGTAGAAATGGGTAAAAAATTTGTAATTCAAACTTTTGTGAAAATCAATCCTGAAAACTAAATATATTAAATAAATATGTATAATCAAGCAAAAAAAATAGAATTGTGTAAGTAGAAGCTAATGACTCTATGAGACATCAAAAATCAGTCAAACAAAATCTAAAGAATGAAAAAATAGAAAAAAAAACCATGAAATAACTGATTAGAAAAGCAACTGACCTGGAAAATAGATCCAGGAGAGACAATCTAAGAATTATTGTTATACCTTAAAGCTGTGATGAAAGGACAATATCTTCAAAGATATAATAAATGATAACTGCCCCAAAGTCCTAGAACCAGAGGGTAATATAGTCATTTCAAAAATCTACTTATCCCCTCCTAATGGAGAACCCAAATTGGAAACTCTAAGAAATATTAAAGCCAAATTCCAGAATTATCAGGTCAAGGAGAAGATACTGCAAGCAGCCAAAAAGGAACAAATCAAATATCACAGAGCTACACTCAGGATCATGCAGGATCTTACAGCTTCTACATCAAATGACAGGAGAAATTGGAATGTGATATTCCAAAACGCAAAGGAATTTGGACTACAGCCAAAGATCAACTGTCCAGCAAAACTGAGCACAATGTTTCAGGCAAGGAGATGGATATTCAATGAAATAAGGGAATTCCAGACCTTCCTGATGAAAAGGCCAGAACTCAATGGCAAATTTGATCTTTAAATACAAAACTCAAGAGAGGCATAAAAAGGCAAATGGGGGAAAATCCCTTGTTAATCAATAAGGCAAAATATTTACCTCCTTACGTAGGATTATATTGTTTTATATATGTTTTATATATATATATATATGTATATATATATATATATATATATATGTCAATCTTGAGAATAGTACAGTTACTATGAAAATTGAAAGGGATATACATAGACTATGGGTGTCAGTATAAAATACTGATATAATGAAAAAACATAATTAAGAGATTTAATGGGTGGTTCTGGGAGAAGAGGTAAGGAGGTAGTAGAAAAGGATAAATTACATCAGATGAAGGGGCAAAAAAATATTATAATAGAGGAAAAAGAGCAGTAAGTGAGCTTTGCTCTCATTGGATTTGGTTCAAGAATGGAATAACATACCCTGAGAAGTATATACATCTAACTTGTCCTACAGGCAGTAGGGAGGGAGTGTTCAAAATGGAGGGAAGAAGTAGCAAGGGGAAAAAGGTAAGATAAGGAAGGGGAATCAAGAGGGAGGGTAAACTGAGGAAGGTGGTGGTCAAAAGCAAAACTCTTTTGAGGAGTGGAAGGGAGAAGGGAGAAATAGAAGCATAAAGAGGTGGGAAATAGGATGGAGAAAAAGACACAGATAGTAATCATGATTGTGAATGTGAATGGGATGGACTCTCCATAAAACAGCAGCAGATAGCAGAATGGATTAAAAACCATAATCCTATGATATGTTGTTTACAAGAAACACATTTGAAACAGGGGGATACACACAGGGTAAAGGTAAAAGGCTAGAGTACAATATATTGTGCTTCAGCTAAAGTAAAAAAAAGCAGGAGTAGCAATCCTAATCTCAGACAAAGCAAAAGCAAATATAGATCTAATTAAAAGAGATAAGGAAGGACACTATATCCTGCTAAAAGGCACCATGGACAATGAGGCAATATCATTATTTAACATATATGCACCAAGTGGTACAGCATCCAAATTCTTAGAGAAGTTAAGGGAGTTACAGGAAGAAATAGACAGCAAAACTATACTAGTGGGGGAACTCAGCCTCCCCATCTCTGAACTTGATAAATCTAACCAAAAAATAAATAAGAAAGAAGTTAAGGAGGTGAATACAATTTTAGAAAAGCAGGCATGAGAGACCTCTGGAGGAAAGTAAATGGGGATAAAAAGGAATATACATTCTTCTCAGCGATACATGGCACGTACTCAAAGATTGACGATCTACCAGGGCATTAAAAACCTCTCAATTCAGGGCCGAAAGGCAGAAGTAGTCAATGCATCCTTTTAAGGTCATGATGAAGTAAAAATTATTTGTAATAAAGTACTACAGAAAAATAAACTAAAAATTAACTGGAAACTAAACAATCTAATCCTAAAGAATTACTGGACAAAAGAACAAATCATAGAAACAATAACTTAATTCAAGAGAATGACAACAATGAGACAAAATACCAAAACTCATGGGATGCAGCAAAAGCAGTTCTTAGGGGAAGTTTTATATCTCTAAATGCTTACATGAGTAAAATAGAGAAAAAAGGAGATCAATGAATTGGGCATGCAATGGAAAAAGCTAGAAGAAGAACAAATTAAAAATCCCCAATTAAATACCAAATTAGAAATACTGAAAATCAAAGGAGAGATTAATAAAATTTAAATAAGAAAACTATTAAATTAATAAATACAACTAAGAGCTGGTTTTAAGAAAAAACAATAAAATTGATAAACCTTTGGTCAATTTGATTAACAAAAAAAGAAGAAAACCAAATTACCAGTATCAAAAATGAAAAGGATGAATTCACCTCCAATGAAGAGAAAAATAAAACAATAATTAGGAATTATTTTGCCCAATTGTATGCCCATAAATTTGACAACCTTAGGGATATTGATGAATATTTACAAAAATATAAATTGCCCAGGTTAACAAAAGAGGAAATAAAATATCTAAATAACCCCATCTCAGAAAAAGAAATTGAGGAAGCCATCAATGAACTCCTTAGGAAAAAATCTCCAAGACCAGATGGTTTTACATGTGAATTCTATCCAAAGAAAATTAATTACAATCCTTTATAGACTGTTTTGGAAAATGGGGGAAGAAGGAGTCCTACCAAATTCTTTTTATGACACAAATATGGTACTAATACCCAAACCAGGAAGAGTCAAAACAGAGAAAGAAAATCAGAGACCAATTTCCATAATGAATATTGATTCAAAATTTTAAATAAAATATTAGCAAAAAATTCCAGCAAGTTATCTTGAGAATAATACACAATGACCAGGTAGGATTTATTCCAGGAATGCAAGGCTGGTTCAATATTAGGAAAACTATCAGCATAATTGATTATATCGACAACAATACTACAAGAAACCACATGACTTTCTCAATAGATTCAGAAAAACCCTTTGACTAAATACAACACCCATTCCTGTTAAAAACACTAGAAAGCATAGGAATAAATGAAGCTTTCATTGAAATTATAGATAGCATCTGCCTAAAACCATCAGCAAGTATTATATGTAATGGTGATAAGCTAGAAGCATTTCCAATAAGATCAGAGGTGAAACAATTACTGAATTTGGTACTAGAAATGTTAACTGTAGCAATAAGAGAAGAAAAATAAATTGAAGGAATTATAATAGGTGAAGAAGAAACTAGATTATTACTTTTTGCAGATGATATGATTATTTACTTAGAGAATCCTAGAGAATCAAGTAAAAAACTACTTGAAATAATAAATAACTTTAGCAAAGTTGCAGAACACGAAATAAACCCACATAAATCCTCAGCATTCCTATACATTACTAACAAAGCCCAACTGCAAGAGAGAGAAAGAGAAATTCCATTTAAAGTTACTGCAGACACTATAAAATATAGACAAACCCAGGGCCTGTATGAAGATAATCATGAAACACTTTTCACACAAATAAAGTCAGATTTAAGTAAATGGAAAAACATCAGTTGCTCATGGTTAGGCTGAGCTAATTTAATAAAAATGAAAATTTTACCCAAATTAATTTACTTATTCAGTTCCATACCAATCTAACTACCAAAAATTATTTTACAAAGGTGGATAAAATAATAACAAAATTGATCTGGATGAACAAGAGGTCCAGAATATCAAGGGAATTAATGAAAAGAAATGCTAGAGAAGGTGGCCTAGCTGTACCAGATATGAAACTGAACTCTAAAGCAGCAGTCATTAAAACTATTTGGTACTGGATAAGAAACAGAGTGGTGGATCAGTGGGATAGGTTAGGTACACAATATTCAGTAGTCAATGACTATAGCAATTTACTCTTTGATAAACCCAAATAATCCACCTTCTGGGCTACGGATTCACTAATTCACAATAACTGCTGGGAAAATTGGAAAATGGTAGGGCAGAAACTGGGCATAGACCAATATCTTACACTGTATACAAAATAAAATCAAAATGGGTTCGTGATTTAGGAATAAAGGCTGATACTATAAGCAATGTGGGAAATTAAGGAATAGTTTACCTCTCAGATTTACGGGGAAGGAAAGAATTCATGACACAACAACAGATAGAGAGCATTACAAAATGCAAAATGGATAATTTTGATTACATTAAATTGAAAAGTTTTTTGTATAAAAAAAGCCAATGCAGCAAAGATTAGGAGAGAAGCAGAAAATTGGGAAAATCTTCATAACCAGGGTGTCTGATAAAGGCCTCATCTTCAAAATATACAGGGAACTGAGCCAAATTTATAGGAATACAAGTTATTCCCCAATTCAGAAACGGTCAAAGAATATGAACAGGCAGTTTGGAGAGGAAGAAATTAAAGATATCTATAGGCTTATGAAAAATATTCTAAATCACTGTTGATTAGATTAATGCAAATCAAAACAACTCTTAGGTACCATATCTCTCCTGTCAGATTGGCCAAAAGGACAAAACAGGAAAATGACAAATGCTGGAGAGGATGTGGGAAAATTGGAACATTGTTACATTGTTGGTGGAGTTGTGAACTGATCCAGCTATTTTGGAGAGCAATTTGGAACTTTGCTCAAAGGGCTATAAAAATGTGCATACCCTTTGACCCAGCAATAACACTTCTAGGGCTGTATCCTAAAGAGGTCACACAAGCAGGAAAGGGACCTGTATGTACATAAATATTTCTAGCAGCTCTTCTTGTGGTGGCAGAAATTGGAAATCAAGGGGATGCCCATCAATTGGGGAATAGCTAAACAAATTGTGGTGTATGAATGTAATAGATTACTATTGTGTTATAAGAAATGGGGAAGATACAGAGTTCATAATAACCTGGAAAGACCTACATGGTATAATTCTGAGTGAGAGTAGCAGAACCAGGAGAACATTGTACACAACCACAGATATATTGATTCTGTGATGACTAACTTTGATAGACTTGGCTCTTCTCAGCAATACAAGGCTCAAAGATAACTCCAAAGGACTCGTGATGGAAAGAGCTATCTACATCCAGAGAAAGAACTAGGGAGTATAAATGTAGATTGAGGCAAACTATTTTCTCTCCTTTTTTTTTCTCTTTTTTTGATTTTGTTTCTTCTTTCTCATGATTCATTCCATTGGTCATACTTGTTCTTTACAACTTGACTATTGTGTAAATAAGTTTGATGTGAATTAAATATGTAGAAGATATATTGGATTCCATGCTGTCTTTGAAGGAGAGGGGAAAGGGGGGAGGGGAAGAAAATCTGGAACTCAAAATCTTGCTGAACTGTGTGTTGTAAACTAAAACTAAAACATCTTAATTTCAAAAACATAAAAATAAATATCTTTCCATCCATAAAATGGAAGTCCCCAGGATATAAAGAAATATTAATATCCAAAGGAGGAGTTTATATTTGATTCTGAATAGAGATGAGTCTTGATAATGAAACACAAAATTATGCAGATACTATCACATGACTAATACTAAATTTTACCTCTAGGGTTTTGACTTCTTCCTGGACTCAAGCCTCAAATCTTTGAATGCCTATTGGATAATTTCATGCCATTTAGCCTTCCTTGTAATAGTTTCTATTTATCAGGAACTTAGCCATCATACAAGTCATATGTACTGGCCTGACCATCATTCTCCCTTCTCAAGAACATTCACTGGCCCCCATTTGTTCTACTACAAACTTCAAATTCCTCATATTCAGATAGACGTTTAAAGTCCTCCATGGCTTAGGTTCACTCTACATTTCCAGATTTCTTTTTCTTACATTATCTTCCCTCACTCATTCTTTATTTCAGCGAAAATAGCCAACTTACTGTTACTTGAACTTAATATTCCATCTCCTTCTTCTGTGTCTTGCACAAGCTATCTCATTTGTCTGGAATGCATTATCTTATCCTGTCCTGTTGCCCTCCCCAATTAAAATCCTTTGCTTACTTCAAAATGTTACTAAGGTGCCTCTGCCCTTCCTAATTTCCTTAGGTTTTAGTGTTCTGTCTATTCTCAAATTATGATGTATTCATTTAGCTATGTAAATATTGTATTTTCTCTTCTACTTCCCCATCAATAGAATGTAAATTCCTTAAGAATGGAAATTGTTTTCATTTTGTCTTTCTATGTATCTCACACGTTATAGATATGTGGTATATGCCTGCTTGACTGAATTGAATACACTATTAAATTTGCCTTTTTATTCCAAATCACAGGGATCTTTTCTTCAAAGTATTGAAAGTTTTAAACATGTTGAGGTAGAAGGTAGCAACAAGATATCAAAGCAGAATCAAAGTCAAGCAATTGAACCCATATTTTGTAGTAACTGAAGATATAAGGTCAACTAAGGTCTTCCAGAGAGAAAACATAGACAAATGAGCAGATACCTGACTGAACAATGGAATAATTTGATATTTAGCACTGAGGCAGAAAATGAAGAGTTAGACAGGATTATTCAAAGTTGGATGGGGAGAAACAAAAGAATGTACTATAGTGAACTCTACTATACTGACAATGCAGTATATTGGGAGCCGAAAGAGCAAACATTTATGAATGAAGACATGAGTAGCAATATTAAATGATGTGAAAAGATGAAAATGAGTGATTGCTGAGAAGAGGCCATTAAATATGGAGATTGTAAAAGTCATTGTTCCCTTTCAATCATTCAATTTTAATTATTTATTTCAAAAATGGTTTCACATATTGTCTACTCATGAAATGAGATGATATTTGTAAAGCATTTGACACAGCATCTAGCATATAGTAGGAGCTTAACAAATGCTTACTCCACTGTAATCATGGTCATACTTCATATTTAAATACCTCAAAAGTTTCAAGGCTTCCACAAAAATGGTATTACCTGAACAACTCCTTATTCTCTTGGGCAACAACCTTATTTTTTCTAAAGTCACATAATTCATCATCTAATGGCCAGCTTTTTAGTGATGAGACCCTTTATATTTAGCTAGGGTGCCCCTCAAATGATGGACATAGAGTCTATCAATGGGGTCATACTTTAAGCCTTTCCCATCAATAAGAACTTGAATTCTACTGCTAAAGCCATTGATTATAAAGTGTTATGCCAAACTATGATGAAGCACTGGAGAAAGACTAGAAGAAAAGAGTAATATTCCAGTTAGGAACCGTATCTTTGAATTAAGTTAGTATTCCTATTAAGTGGTTGTCATTATTGTAATTGGCATATAATTTTTAATTATTGGTCATTTGGTTGAGTTAGATAGATGATAAACAAAAGCTGGATTTCTGAATATTTTGATATTTCTTCACTCTTGGGCTTATTAGCTGCTGTCCAGGATTTAGCAGTAATATGTCTTGACTTAGAAGATTAAATTGTTGATAAGTTCCTCACTCCATGTGGAAGGGTAGTGGAAAGGAAGGCTATGTGACAAGCAATACAAACTACACTAAAGTCACACATATTTTCTACTTTGACATGAAGAAACAATGAGCCATTGTTTGGGAGATCTACTTTCTTGTCCTTTAAAGTAAATTTTGAATGTCTGAAAGTAGTATGCTTCCTTTCATCCTTTAAATAATTTAAACATGTTTTATATTAAATATGCATTTGAACAGAAAATATTTATTCTACATATTATAGTATCACATTTCCATTGGAAAAACTCAAATAAACAAAAACCCTAGAAACAAAGTGATTACTCATTGATTAGAAAATGTTTGAATAAAATTTCTCATCAAAATTTAATGAGAAACTACTATATAAAAATGATGAATGTGAGGGATTAAGTAAAACAAGGCAATGGAAAAATTCTAATGAACATAATTTACTCATATTTGGGTCTTCTTGTTACTTACAATAAGAAATTAATCAAAGCTATTTCTGTTGGTGCATCTATCACCAATAGAAGAGACTATTTGATTTTAACATTTCTGTGGAAGAAACTTTTTTGAAGGAAAGCCTTTTAATTTGCATTTTGCTTTACTGAATCCAAAGCAATTGTAGATAGCTTGCCAGTATCTGCCTACTTGCTTATTCCTTTCCATCAAGGATGGCTTCAAAACATGTTTAGATTGATCTCATAAAGATTTTATAGAGATGAGAAAGCAAGCAAGTTTATTGTAGTTATTGATATGCTTTCAAATTGCTTTTTTTATAGTAATAAAAGCTAGTTTTCCCAATTGTTCAATAGCTTCCCCTCTTTCAAATAAATTGCAAAATCAGTTTTTTAATGTCCACGCAATTCTGTCGTTATCTAATAGGTCCCATAGTTCCTGTCACTTAGTAGAAGATAGTTTACTGAGTGATGCTGTCCTCTGTGTTTTAAAGTCTTGCTTAAGTGTGCTTCCAATCTTTGGTCAATTTAGCAATATTTTTTACTTTCTTATTTTAGTAACCATGATTTTTAGTCGCAATGGTCCACTTTCATTAGCAGGGAAAATAATATTTTATAATAGAAATCTTGGACAGATTTTTTTTTCAATTTTTCATTTTACCCATCTTCCAATTTTTTCTTTAAATGCTCTCAAAAAGATCTGGCGCAATGGGGTACCCTATTGAGTTCTCTATGTATTTTTTTACTATACATTGTTTTTTTAAACTACTTTATGAAACAGTATAATGTATAATATGATTTTATTTAATCTGTAAAGTTTTGCAAGTGACTTCTTCCTCAACTACAGGTATTTTGCTACTTGGCAAGGACATAAATGTTTACTAAATAAAGCAATTTCTAGGATATTTTAGCCTCATCTTTGTGGCAATTGTTTAGAATGCTTAAACTTCTTCAGAAAATAGTGAAAGTTTCACCCCCTGTCTATATTTTATCCATTTTTTCTGAATTGAAATCTTATTTTGTAGGTTAGTTTGGACCTAATTTTGATAGCCTGCCAACTTTAAATATACATACATATACATATATGTATATACATACACATATACACATATTTTCTCTAATTTGATATTGTTCTTGATGATTACTATAACTATTTGATTAATTGTATGAGGGCAGGTGATTTGGAAATGATTACCACATTGGTAGGAAGTTATCTGGACGGCTATGTGGCATAACGGATAAAGCATCAAGCCCGGAGTCAGGAAGACCTGAATTCAAATATGACCTGAGACATTTACTAATTGTGTGACCCTGTCACTTAACCCTTTTGCCTCAGTTTCTTCATTTGTAAAATGAACTAGAGAAGGAAATGGTAAACCATCACAGCATATTTATTAAAAAATGTGGTCACAAAGAGTCAGACTTGACTGAAATAAGTGAACAATGAAAAGCAGTAATTTACTATATGAAACTAATGAATTCCATTTTTTTAAAAAATTCTTTTCAATGGTTGCTTTGCTCAGCATTTTTTTACTTTAAATATGTAAGATCAATAGATCTGATTTTCAGTGCAGTCAACAAGCCATTGTCTTCCTTCATTATTTTATTTGATAATGAGTCATGTTTTCACAAATATTTCCCCGACTTGCCCTACCTCAAAGTGATGTCTTCTAGTATGAAAGTATGTGTTGCTTTGATTTGGAAGGTCTTGATGAGTTGTTCACAGAAGTTCTCTACCTACTCATCCTTTGGAACAGATGGTGGTATATAACATGCAATTATCTTCATTATGGTCTTCATTTGCCTATGCTCCTCATGTGAGCTATGAATCAAGTTGATGAAATTTCTCAATAAGTTATATTTCTGGTTTAATTTAGAAGCAATAAAACCAACTCTTCTAATCATTTCACTTGGTTCCTCATGGGAAAAAATTAACAACAATAACAAAAAAACTATTAGGTACTTTTTTCATTTTGCTGCAATGGCCTCAAATTTTCAGTCTCACTTGTGGAAAGGATATAAATATTGATATTCAATTCAATACTATATGAATTTGACCTTCATACAAATATTTCCCATTTGGATCATCAATACTTATTAATATTTTTAGACTTTGACAATTCAGTGTGATGCTGAGAAACTATCTTCCTTTTCTGCCACACTTCCATTGTCACAGGGAAAGCCTTACTCAGTATTGTTCTGTTTCTCTTTGTCTCCTAGCTGCCCATGATAAAATATTTTACTACCTCCATACCAGCCACTTAGTGATTAGCTAGGCTGTCCTTACCTAGGCTATGCTTCCGAAAGCAGTCTATTACTGGGATTTTACCTAATCAAATAGCCAGTAGCTTTAAATAATATACGAATTAGTGACAACTAATTTTTAAAAAATGCTTACCTCCTAAAGAATCAGAACTGATAAGCAGAAACTGAAAGGAGCTGTATCTAGTTGCAGCACTAGGACTTTTGAGTGGTGTAGTTTCAGAAACTGTAGCTGACATGTTAAATGAGTAACATCAGCTTTGAGTATCTAAAATATGTCATTTTCTATAGGGAACAAAGTTACCCCAAAACACTTTAGACAAACCTCTTTAATATAGTAAAATTGTTTAAATATGTCATTTATCCATTAAGCTGTCAGACAACACTCCCACACAGGAAGAAATGCCTGTTTTTTTGACAGCTGGATTTGTGTGGGAAGATCCCCATGAAACATAGGCTAAAAATGTGCCATGAATATGTAGTGTAGAGGGCACTTTTTAGGAATATTGTTGATTATAATATAAAAAGGCTGTGAATCTCAAATACAGGAAAAATAATCTTTTGTAAATGGAATATTTCTCATCAAAGTTATTACTAGATAAAGGGGACTCACTAAAAAAAGTAGAAGTTTCCAGGTCTCTTAGTTCCTGCTTATGTGACCTCAGGTAAGGCACTTAAAAGTTTTTGGCCTTTAATTTCCTGAACTATCGGGTAAGTGTGTCTGGCTAAATGATCCAAGGTCTCCTCCAAATGTTAACTGTTGTGTGTTATGAGCAAAATGTTTCATAAGCCTAAAAGTGCTATGTACTATTGAATCCCTGATCTCAATAGTACAAGTAATCATTTTACTAATACAGATTGGAATCCAATCACAACTTCTCATAGTGAATAATTCCTATCTACTTCTATAAATCTTCCGTAAAAGATGTAGCTAACTCATGGACTTGGTCTTAGTGTACAATAAGGCAGCAAGCACCAGGGCTGTTATTCTTCATTCCCATTAACTGACTGTTTCACTTTCTACCAATCATAGTCAATATTGTGCTTCACAGACATTTTCTTTCCACGTCTTTCTGACACGGATACAAGGTGTAGTATAGTCTCCTCACCAGGCCTCTATCTCCTACAAGGAGTCTGTGCTGTGCTGAGAATTCAACAAATCTAGCATGGCCCCAGGTACCCAATTGTGCTTCACAGATATCTTTCTCCCCTACCCCTATTTTTCATTTCTTTGTTCTAAGAACTATATTCAATTCAATGCAACCATTGCTCCTGTTAATGATTGCTTATCCTACAGATCCATTCAACACTCCTGTGGATTCCAACATAATGTTCCCTGAGCACCAATCCAATGTAAGTGTTGTTGCCTCTTATTAGAATATAAGCTTCTTGAAGGCAGATATTGTGTCATATTTGTGTTTGTATCCCCTTTCTTAGCAAGGTAGCTGGCAAATAGTAAGCACTTAATAAATGTTTTTTTTTCTCGTTCATTTATTCAATCATTCACTCATGATTCATTTGTTTACACTTGACCTTGATGATTTTAGAGGGTAAAGAATAATAAATTTTTAATCACAGGACAAAGTTAAAGTTTTAGTTAATTATATAAGCTCTCTGAGCTTCATTTTATTCATTCTGTAAATGGCAGAATTGGACTAGACGATCTTAAAATTCCCTTCCACCCTAAAACATGATTTCTCTGTATTTCTCACCTCTTCTTATACTCATATCAGCGTTGACACTATGTTTCAGCCTACTTAAATGCCTCTTACATCTTTCCTTGGCCCTTGGGTTACCTAAATGTTAATCCTAGTAGAGGATAGTATTCTTTAATTCTCACACCTGCGACATTGTTGGATTACTTAATATTGATGTTTAAAAAAGATAGACTCAGTGCAGTAGGCGACGCAGGAGTAGAGGACCAGCCCTGGAGTCAGGAGGACTTGAGTTCAAATTTGACCTCAGACACTTGACACAATCTTGAGCAAATCACTTAACCCCAATTACCCTCCCTTCCCCCTTCCAAAAAAAAGAGATAAACTCATGGAACAATGAGGCATTCAAGATTATTTAAATAGTGCACAATTTCCAAAATTCAGTCTTTCTCATATTTTTTTGGGCCCAGCTTATTGTCTATCTCATATTGCCTGTCAAACTCAGATACAAATGTACTATCTCTTTAAGCTACCTGTCTAACTAAATAACATAATGTGAACAATATGCATTTTATCTCAAAATGCTATCTAAATTGGGTAGTATTTCCTCTGATCATCACTATATAACATATAAAAGACTTTCTTTATAATCATTTACTTAGCCATAAGAACAAAGAATTGAAACTATTCTTAGCACTTACGTAGTAAGCAAATACACAAATAAGCATCAAATTACACATATAAACATTGTTCATACTCTCTCACTAATGAACTCAACATCTGTGGGAGAAGGTACACACAAGAACCTGACAGGGAAGTATATGAGGGATGAAAATATATACAACTTACTTGTTTCCATCTCTTTGTGACCTTTATTTGAAGTTTTTTTTGGCAAAAACACTGAAGTGGTTTGCTGTCTCCTTCTTCAGCTCATTTTACGGATGAGGAAACTGAGGCAAACAGGGTTAAGTGACTTGCCCAGGGACACACAGCTATTGTCTAAGGCCAGATTTAAATTTAGTTAGAAGAGTCTTCCTGACTTGAAGAGAAGCACTCTATCCACTACCCTCTAGCTGCCCTATGCAATTCTACAGCATAGGATTTAATATGATTGGTTTATTCAGTAATTAAGTAATATCTACTCTTTCCACTTTACATCTGCTGCCCTGCCTGATTTCAATTCCACTGAATAAGGTGGCACCCTTCTCCTCACCTCAAGATAAACTCATCACTTCTAATCTCAACAACTGCTGCTAACTCAAGCAGTGATTGATACCACCTTCCTCCAACGCCTGAGCTCTCTCATTGGAGGGCTGGAGAGTGAAGTACCAAACTCCTCCCCAAAACTTTACTTATTGAAGGCAGAAATTGCAATTTCAGCACATTCAATTCTGAATCTGCTGCCCTGCCTGGTTTCAACTTTACTGAATAAGATGTCCCATGCCACCTCTGCCTCCCCAACCCTACCACCTTTCCTGCCTCCTTTTGTGTGCACCCTGCCCCCGCATAATATTGTAAAGTCCTTGAGGGCAAGGAATGCCTTTTTTCACTCAATTTTATCTCTAGTAGTTCACATAAGTAGTCACTTAATCAATGTTTATTGAATTGAATCCATACCACATAAAACCATTTTTTCTGCTAACTGTTTAATCTGTTGGTCTTCCTTACTCTCTAACTAAAGAAATCCTCTTCTATACCGAAAAACTGCATTTAAACACAACTAACTAAGAGGGGATTTTAAAAGCATCATGTTAATATTAATATCAATTTATTTTAAGTAAAAGAACTGCTTTGTGTATCAAGGAGTCCATCTCTGGGTTAGGAAGACCATCCCAGCCTTTTCTTTGTTTACCAGATGCTACGTCCAAGCAAAATGGATCTCAGAGCAAAAAGCTCAGGTTGTTTTTCTGGATAAGGTAAACCATCCTAGCCAGTTCCCTTTTTTGAAATTTTATTTCCAATTAACAAACAGCTCCAACAAACTGCTGCTCCCTGCTCATTTTACTTCTCCTGCCATGCCAATCTTCAATCACAGGCTCTTTTACCTCTTATATCCTACAGGGGTTTAAATCAAAGTGGCCTGTGACTTACATTCAGGAATGTGCTGGTAAATGTTTGACAACTGGCTCTCTGGGAAAACAAACAAACAAGCAAACAAACAGGCACAGGCAACACACTTTTAAGATTAGTCTGAATTATTAAGATTTTCTCCATCATTTTCTTAAGTGTAGTCAATCAACCAAATAATAAATCAAGCCCTACTCTGTATCATTTGCTGATTTTGGAGATATAAATGCTCATGCTGAAAATGTAACAATTGACTCTCATGACTATGAGCTGGATTCAGCATAACACTATATAGCATTTCAACTTAAAATTTCCAGATTTCCCCTATGAAATTGATACTCCTTTTTGAATCATACCTCAGTCTCCAAATAGTTGATTTCTCATCCTGTTATTTTCACCATCTTTAGTTATAAAAGAGCCACATACCAACGAACATGGACCAAAATATTTTGTAACTCAGCCCTCAAATTGGTTAAATGTTTGGTTTTCTTTGAACTGTTTCTTCATACTCAAATTTTTATAGCTTTCAATTAATTAAATGTCTTCTTCTGACCTTTATAAGCCAGATAATTTTTAATATATACACAAGGTATCACCCTACATTGTTCACAACATGATCTGATTCATTATATCTATGACAATTTCATTTTCTTTCTCAAAATGCTTAAAACTCATTTGGAAGCTGTTTCCTCATACATCTATTTTGAGTTTTTTTTTTAATTAAAGAGTTTTTTCCTACTCCTTTATAACATAAAAAGTTAGAGTATAACAGTGGCATTACTGGATATCCTTTAAGAATGATTTTAATATTTTTCCTTTACAAAAAGGAGCTCTTTTCAGCACTAAATTGTTGTATATGAAAAAGGTTTTCAAAAGAAAATCTCTCTATAAGGCACTTAACAAAACATTGCTAACTAATTAACTAATCATTAAGACATTAATTAAGTCCATAGCATGAACATTTAGGTTTACAAAAGGAAAGACATGAATGATCACTTTTTTTAAAAAAAGGATTATTTGTTATACAAATAATTACCTTAGCTTCCTTTTACAAATAATGAGCTCCTCATACAATATTCAATATTTGATTTTGTTTCAAATATAGTTGCTATGAAATGTTTCTGGAAAAGTTAGACATGCTCTGCGACACTTTATAGGAATTAATTCTTTCTACATGGTATCTCTCACATTAAATGTAATCATTTTTGTTCTATTCATTTCACAATATAACATAGGGGAAAGACCTCTGTCAGGAGACCTGCAGTTTCTATTCAGCTCTTTTTTTTAATCTCTTTGTCCCTCAGTTTCTTTATGTTTTTTTTTTTAAATGAATGGGTTAGATTAAAGGATCACCAATGTTCTCTTTCAGTTTACAAAGTTATTTAATTATGTAAACAATTGTTTCTTTCAGATTCAGATTTGGGATAATTCGTTGGTTTATTTTTATAACAGTTCAGTAAGTTTGACTACTTCAGTTTCCAATGTAGAAGGTATTTTAAGTCCTATTTTAATGACTTTAAATGATTGAAATGATATGGACTTTGAAAATCAATAAACTATCTCTCTGTATCAGCCTCTTTTGGTCCATTGGGTGCCTGGTAGCACAGACAGTGTAAAGATGAACAAGTTTAAGAACCATACCACCCACAACCAACTCCAGAACTGACACAAAATTTATATCAAGAAACTTAAGTCACAGAACTATGAATGACACCAAGTTTCTGAGAAACATGTACTTTGCTAATAAGTACATCAAGAAGAGATTGAAGAAGATAAAGCTAAAAACGTCAAAGCCATCAAAGCATGAACAGAGACCAAATACCAGTGTCCCCAAGACCAAGCTTCTCAAGGCCAAGATCCCTGAGTCCAATGCCAGATGCAATGACCCGATGACTTCCATGAAACGTGTAGTCCCCAAAGTTGATACTAAATGCCCAGGCCCTAAACTCAATAAGCTTGAACCCAAAGTTGCCAGAACCCCTGACTTTAAGGTTACCAAGCCTAATGTAGTTTGCTAAGCTGTCTAAACCAAAGAATACTGAATGATAATTTGTGAAGACTTCACAGGGTAAGAATATAGGGGCTACTCTCCTCTCCTATTTCTGGAATGGGGAATGTCTGAGGGAGTAGGAGAGGCTTGGAATTTAACCTTGAAATGACTTAGCTAACTTCTAGAAAGTCAGGGCCTGAAGCTACAGGTACCCCTCCCTTCTGTCTGCCTTGGTGCTAGCACAAGAATTTTGCCAGATAGGGAGATAACATACTACCTGTGAGCTGTTCGTTCTCTGCTCCAGGAAGGTACCCCTGTCCTTCCTCATTCCTTCTCTTTAGCCATATCATTGTCACATTAGTAGCCAAATAAGGAAAGTATGTATGGATTGGCTCTTATTTTCACACCTGGATTGTTAGCCCGCCTCCCAGCCAATGGTGAGAAGGGATAGAGATGGGTGGGAATCTTTGTATTAAGAGTATATCCAGTGCTGCATTTCCTTTGTACTTTACCTCCCTCCACCAGTTTCCTAGTGGAGGTGACACCCAAATCTCATGAAGTTTGTAAAATAAATTCACTTTGCTTCTCCTGAAAATGTCTCTCCCTTTATTTGATTTTTCCATTCCACACAACACTAAGTCCAATTATCCTAATGTCCTAAGGCCATCTGGTCCCAAGGCCATCAAATGGATATCAAAATCTCTAAGTCTACAAAGTCTCATACCAACATCACTAAATCTGATCTCCAAGCCTTTGAGTACAATCCCAAAGCCACCAAGTCCAAAACTAAATTCATCAAGTCAGATCACAAAGTCATCAAAATCTGATCCCAAGGTGATCAAATCTGAAACCAGTCTGACTCTCAACTCATGAAGCTCAATGATTCCAAGGCTGCTTGTCCTTTTGATCCAAAGCCTGATAAGTCCACTGACCAGAAAGCAGTCAAAACCAAAGGTACTGGGCTATGGATAATAGTTCCAATTCTTCAAAAGTTATATTCCTAGGCTGAAAGGCTTGTTTAAATGATAAACCATATTTTATTTCCTCAGCCAAGACATGACTATTTACTATTTTTGTACAATTACAGGAAATGATGAATCACAAAAAAATAAAATAAAATAAACCAGAAAATGTTAAAAAAGACTTAAAATATAGTTTAAAATTCAGTATGGTATTTATATACATGTGTGTGTGCATGCATGCATGTAATGTATATTTTAAATAGAGATTGTGGACCAACCTTTTTTTTTTTTTGCTCAATCTCTTTTTTTTAAATTTTCTGTTACTATAGAAACCTCTTCTGTAGCATGTTATGCTTATTTTAATTTTGTGATGCCTTTTTTAAGCTAAAAGACCACTCAAAAATTTGACATTTTATACAAAAATTCTACATAATGATTTGAAAGGTGATTTTTAAGTTGCCTAAATATGACATATAATTATTCAAAATTCTATACCTTTATATGCATGTATTAATAGAGGGGAACTATCACATTTTTTGGCTTTTGTCTGTTTTTTTTTAAATTGATAGCACACCAAAAAGAAGAGATTAGTGTTGTACCTTTCTAAGCCTTCAGAGGATATCTTTCTGTTGTCAAAAATCTATCTCTATTGTTCACTGTAACATTATTGTCAATAGGCTAAAAACATTGGACCTGTGAATTGCTCAATAGACGTGTGTTGAATTGAATAGTAATAACTCACAGATTTCAAATTCTATTTTATAGACCTTCTTTCATCATCTTTCCTCTGGAGATTTTCTATAAAAAAAATCATACTAATCAACAATATGTGTAATTTTTGTTTAATCTGCGAACAATCCAAAACACTTTGGAACTGTCATATGTAATATACTTTGGCTGGCATATAAACCCCCAAAGCTTATATTATGGTGTGATGTGGTTGTCTCTGGTTCCATTCTCCCAAGACCAAGCCTGTTGCATCTTCCAACCCCCACCTCTGAGGATTCTAGGGTAGTCTGAATAATTGAAGTATCACTTTTCTCAGCATCAGCTCAGACCCTCACTGGCTTTTTCTCCAAGTTTTAACAACACCATGACAAATATCTCAGGTCAATTTAACCACTATGATATAGTTTTTTTCATAATTGAATATTTGCTACATTGGAATATTTACAACAATATTTACCTCATATTGTCTGTACATGCATGAAAACTCATTCCTCTGTCTTAGTAGAAAATCATGAATTGAATAAGTTGATTAGCCACTAATGCTCTCTCCCTCCTCAAATTATCTTACATTTACTTATATTTATTCAGGTTTTATTCCCAGATAGGTTAAATTCCATGAGGGCAGTGATTTTAGTCTTTTTCCTTTCATATCTCTAAGACTGAATAATGTTTTTTATACTCCTTGCCATATAACAGGCACTTAGTAAATTCTTGTTGGTTTGAGTCAAATTTCCAGGATAAATGAATTAGAATATTCTTTTCTACTTCATCAAAAATAATATTGGAAGCACACTGAATGACTTTGTCTTTTAAATCAATATCTAAAAGTATACTTTGTCAAGGTCAAGACAATATTTTGTAGGAGCACTGCCCAGGAAAATACTTTGGGAATAAAAACAAGCTTCACAATGTGCAATGGCAGCCTACTTGGCCAGGGTACCATGCATTATACCACAATGAAGCAAATCCTCAACTGAGGATGTATCAGGCCACCTTCTAGGATTCATAGGTTTTTGAATGTTCTGAAAATCATCTCAAAAGGATCACAAACAGAACATGAGAAACAAAGTTACACTGTTGTAATGGTCTTAAAAAGACAATGGATTATCTGATTGGTTAGAAAATTCGGATGACGATGCAGAAACTAATGTAATTAAGAACATTGTGATGGGTAGCAAGGTCAAGAGATGACTCAGAGAATGTACTCTGTGTCTCAGACTAATCCTTCTTCTACAGAGACAGAAAAGCTTCTATTTGCTTTTTTGGGGAGTGGTGTTCATATAGTTTTTTTTTGATTAATCAACTTACTTTTTAGTAACAACACTCAGTTCGGCAAGTTTATGAGTTCCAAATTTTCACCCCCTCCCTTCTCTCCCCTTCCACCCAGAAGACGTCATTTATCTGATATAGGTTCTAGATGTGCCTTCACATTAAACTTATTTTCCCAATAATCAAGTTATAAAGAAGAATTATAACCAATGAAATGAACTATGAGAAAGATGTAACAAAACCAAGAATAAAATAAAATAACAAAGAAAAAAAAAGACAGAGAACTAATAGTTTGTTTCAATCTGCTTTCAGATTAGATAATTCTTTCTCTAAATGTGGTTATCCTTTTCCATCATGAGTCTTTTGGAGCTGTCTTAGAATCCTGCATTGTTGAGAAGAGTCAAGTCTATCAAAGTTATTCATCACAGAAGCAATGTGTCTGTGGTTGTGTATAATGTTTTCCTGGTTCTGCTCCCTTCACTCATCATCAGATCATATAAGACTCTCCAGGTTCTTATGAAGTCCATCTGCTCCTCATTTCTTATAGCACAATAGAATTCCTTTACATTCATGTATCACAATTTGTTTAACTATTCCCCAATTGATGGGTATCCCCTTGATTTCCAATTTTTTGCTACCACAAAAATAACTGCTATGAATATTTTTGTACATACAGGTCCTTTTCCACCTTGTATGATCTCTTTGGGATACAGCCCTAGAACTGTTATTGCTGGGTCAAAGGGCATGCACATTTTTATAGCCCTTTGGGCATAGTTCCAAATTGGTCTCCAGAATGGTTGGATCAGTTCACCACTCCACAAATAATGGGATAGTGTTCCCATTTCCCCACATTTTCTTCAGCATTTATCATTTTCCTGTTTTGACATGTTAGCCAATCTGATAGTAGAGATGTGGTATCTAACAGTTGTTTTGATTTGCATTTCTCTAATCAATAGTGATTTAGAGTATTTTTCATATGACTATAGATATCTTTAATTTCTTCCTCTGAAAACTACCTGTTTTTATCATTTTACCATTTATCAATTGGGGAATGACTTGTGTTCTTATAAATTTGATTCAGTTCCCTGTATATTTTAGAGATGAGGCCTTTGTTAGAGACGTTGGTTGTACAAATCCCCAGTTTTCTGCTTCCCTCCTAATCTTGGTTGCACTAGCTTTGTTTGTACAAATACTTTTCCAAATTAACGTAATCAAAATTATCCATTTTGCATTTTGTAACACTCTCTATCTCTTGTTTAGTCATAAATTCTTTCCTTCTCCATAAGTCTGACAGGTAAATTATTTCCTTCTCTCCCAAACTGCTTGTAGCATCAGCCTTTAAATCTAAGTCATGAACCCATTTTGACTTTATTTTGGTATATGGAGTAAGGTAACACTTTGGGTTAATCAAAGAGTAGATTACTATATTCCTTAAGTACTGCGTCTACTGTACCTAACCTATTCCACTCATCTACCATTCCATTTCTAAGCCAGTACCAAGCAGTTCTGATGATTACTGCTTTATAATACAGTTTAAGGTCTGATGTGGCTGGGCCTCCTTCCCTAGCATTTCTTTTCATTAATTCTCTTGGCATAATTCCCTTGATCTTTTGTCCTTCCGGCTGAATTTTGTTATTATTTTATGTAGCTCTATAAAACAATTTTTGGCAGTTTGATTGGTATAGCACTAAATTAAGTAAATTAATTTAGGTAAAATTGTCATTTTCGTAATATTAGCTCAGGCTAACCATGAGCAACTGATGTTTTTTTTCTGTTTAAATAGATCTGACTTTGTGTAAGAAGGGTTTTGTCATTGTGTTGTCTTGGCAGGTAGACTCGCGAATATTTTATATTGTCTACAGTAACTTTAAATGGAATATTTCTTTGTATCTCTTGCTGTTGGCCTTTGTTAGTATTTTATAGGACTCCCAAGGATTTATGCGGGTTTATTTCATATTCTGCAACTTTGCTAAAGTTATTTATTATTTCAAGTAGTTTTTTTAATTGATTCTCTACGTATGTCATCATATCATCTCCAAAGAGTGATCATTTAGTTTCTTCTTTGCCTCTTACAATTCCTTCCATTTTTTTTCCTTTTCTTAGTGCTAAAGCTAACATTTCTAGTACCAAACTGAATAATAGGGGTGATAATGGACATCCTTGTTTCATCCCCGATATTATTTGGAATGCATCTAGCTTATCCTCATTACATATAATGCTTTCTGATGTTTTTAGGTAGATGCTACTTATGATTTTAAGAAGACTACATATTCCTATGCTTTCTAGTGTTGTTAATAGGAATGGGCGTTGTATTTTTTCAGAAGCTTTTTCTGCATCTTTTGGGATAATCATAGGATTTCTGCTAGTTTTGTTGTTGATATGTTTAATTACACTAATAGTTTTCCTAATATTGAACAAGTCTTGCATTCATGGAATAAATCCTACATGGTCATAGTGTATTGTTTTCATGATAAATTGCTCTAATCTTTTTGCTAATATTTTATTTTAAATTTTCGCATCTATATTCATTAGGGAAATTGGCCTATAATTTTGTTTCTCTGTTTTGGCTCTTCCTGGTTTAGGAATTAGTACCATATTTGTGTCACAAAAAATTTTGATAGCTCTCCTTCTTCCTCTATTTTCCCAAATAGCCTATAAAGGATTGGAATTAATTGTTCTTTAAACGTTTGATAGAATTCCCTTTTAAATCCATCTGGCCCTGGAAATTTTTTCCTAGGGAGCTCATTGATGGCTTGCTCAATTTCTTTTTCTGAGATGGGGTTATTTAAGTATTTTACTTCCTCTTCTGTTAGTCTGGGCAATTTATAATCCTGTAAATAATCATTCTTTTCACTTATGGGCATACAATTGGGCAAAAAATAATTCCTAATTATTGTTTTAATTTTTCTTCATTTTTGATACCAGTTATTTGGTTTTCTTCTTTATTTTTTCAATCAAATTGACCAAAGTTTTATCAATTTTATTGTTTTTTTTTTCATAAAACTAGGTCTCAGGTTTATTTAATAGTTCAATAGTTTTCTGGATTTCAATTTTGTTAATCTCTCCTTTGGTTTTCTGTATTTCTAATTTGGTATTTAATTAGGGATTTTCAATTTGTTCTTTTTCTAGCTTTTTCAATTGCATGCCCAATTCATTGATCTCCTTCTTTATTTTATTCATGTAAGCATTCAGAGATATAAAACTTAACCTGAGAACTGCTTGCACTGCATCTCAAAAGTATTGGCATGTTGTCTTATCATTGTCATTCTCTTGAATGAAGTTACTGATTATTTCTATGATTTGTTATTTGACCCATTCATTTTTTAGGATTAGATTATTTAGTTTCCAATTAAATTTTAGTCTATGTTTCTATAGCCCTTTATTACAACGAATTTTTATTGCCTCATGATCTGAAAAGAATGCATTGACTATTTCTGCCTGTCTGCCCTGGATTGTGAGGTTTTTATGCCCTAGTACATGGTCAATTTTTGTGTATGTGTTACGTACCACTGAGGAAAAGGTATATTCCTTTCTATCCCCATTCAGTTTTCTCCAGAGGTTTGTCATGTCTACCTTTTCTAAAATTCTATTTACCTCCTTAACTTTTTTCTTGCTTTTTGAGGTTAGATTTATCAAGTTGAGAAAAAGGGAGATTGAGGTTCCCAACTAGTATAGTTTTGCTATTTCTTCCTGTAATTCCCTTAACTTCTCCTCTAAGAATTTGGATGCTGTACCACTTGGTGCATATATGTTAAGTGACGACATTACATCACTGTCTATGGTGTCTTTTAGCAAGATATACTTTCCTTCCTTATTTCTTTTAATTAGATCTATATTTTTGCTTTGTCTGAGATTAGGATTGTTACCCCTGCTTTTTTTTTTAACTTGAGCTGAAGCATAATATATTCTACTCCATCCTTTTACCTTTACCCTATGTCTATCCCCCTGTTTCAGACGTCTTTCTTGTAAACAACATATTGTAGGATTACGGTTTTTAATCCATTCTGCTATCTACCTCCATTTTATGGGAGACTTCATCCCATTCACATTCACAGTTATGATTACTATCTATGTCTTTTTTCTCCATGCTATTCCTTCCATATGCTTTTATTTCTCCTCAAAAGTGTTTTGCTTTTGACCACCACCTCCCTCAATTATCCCTCCCTATCAACAGCCCTCCCTTATCTTACCTTTTTCCTTTACAACTTCTTCCCTCCATTCTAACCACCTCCCCTTTCTTTTCCCTTTCCCCTCCTACTGCCTGTAGAACAAGTTTGATTTCTATACTTATCAGAGTATGTTATTCCCTCTTTGAACCAAATCTGATGAGAGTAAAGCTCAACCACCAGTCTTCTCCCTCCCTTCTTTCCCTCTAAAATAAAATAATTTTGTGCCTCTTCATGTGATATAATTACCCTTTTCTACTACCTCCTTACCTCTTCTCCCAGAATGATCCCTTTGTACCCCATAATTATTTTTATCATCACATCAGTTAATTTATACTCACACCCTCTGTCTATGAATATCATTTCTAATTGTCCTAATATCTATATCATTCTCAAGATTGACATATATATGTGTATATATATATATAGCATATGTGTTATGTGTTATATGTTAATAAAACAATATAATCCTATATAAGGATATAAACAATTTGCTCTTATTGAATAACAAGAATTTTTCCCCTCTTCACCTTTTTATATCTTTTTTTGAGTTTTGTATTAGATGATCAAATTTGCCATTGACCTCTGGCCTTTTCATCAGGAGGGTCTGGAATTCCCTTATTTCATTGAATATCCATCTCCTTGACTCAAAAATTATGCTCCGTTTTGCTGGATAGTTGATTCTTGGTTGTAATCCAAGCTTCTTTGCTTTTGGAATGCCATATTCCAATACCTCCAATCTTTTAATGTAGAATCTGCAAGGTCCTGTGTGATCCTGACTGCAGTTCCACAATATTTGAATTGTTTCTTGCTGGCTGCTTGTAGTATTTTCTCCTTGACCTGATAATTCTGATATTTGACTACTATATTCCTTGGAGTTTTCAATTTGGAATCTCTTTCAGAGGGTGATCAGTGTATTCTTTCGATGACAATTTTACCTTATGGTTCTAAGACCTCCGGGCATTTCTCTTTGATGATTTCTTGGAATATACTGTCCAAGCTCTTTTTTTCATCACAGCTTTCCAGTAGACCAATAATTCTTAGATTTTCTCTCCTGGATCTATTTTCCAGGTCAGTTGTTTTTCCAATTAGATTTTTTTTGTTTTCTTCTATTTCTTCATTCTTTAGATTTTGTTTGACTGATTCTTGTTGCTGCACAGAATCATTAGGTTCTACTTGCTCAATTCTAATTTTTAACAAATTGTTTTCTTCATTTAGCTTCTTTACCTCCTTTTCCATTTGGACAATTTTACTTTTCAAGGAGTCATTTTCTCCAATTAGGTTCTGTACCTCCTTAACCATTTCACCAATTTCACTTTTTAAAGGTTTGTTCTCATCAGTGATTTTTTTTTCCATTTTTTCTTTAACCTCTCTAATTTGCTTTTTAAAATCCCCTTTGAGCTCTTCCAGGAATGCTTTTTGGGCTTGTGATCAGTTAATATTCACTTTTTGAGGTTTCAGATATAGGTATAGTATCAATGCTGTCCTCTTCTGAATTGGTATTTTGATCTTCACTGTCTCCATAATAAGAATCAATGGTCCTTGTTTTCCTGGATTGCTTCTTTATAGTGGCTGCCTTTTTCCTGGCTTTTTCAGTGGATCTCTGGGCTTCTGGGGCCCAGAGGGCTCTGTCCAAGCTTCTTCTTTTGGGAGCTAGTCCCTGGTTACTGTCTTTGTGCAATGTGGCCTCTGGTTTTGTCAGCTAGAGGCTATACAATGCTGCTGCTCACTTGGTGCTGAGCTGAAGCTGGCTGGTGTATGCCAAAGATCAAAGCTTAGTGAAATCTTTCTCAGTTTCCCCTGGGGTTAGACAGTGAGGTGTGGGGGAGGATTGGTGTAGCTACTGGAAGTCTCCTCTTCCCCCATGGCTGTGCTATATAGCGTGGGTGGTATCAGCCATCTGTGCTTGTGTCTGATAATTCCCCTGGCTGTGCAAAGGCATGCCTGGGGTCCTAATGATGTCACTTGCTGGCTCTACCCCCCTGGGGCTCAGGAACTCCCACTGGTCTGCTAAGGTGGGGTTTTGCTGGGATGCCTCCCTTCCTGCCTGGTTTCCTTCCATCACTGCAAGAGTGGTTCTCCTTAGCCTCCCAAGCTGAAAGATTAATGAACCCCCACTTCTTGCTCCTCTATTCCAACATTTCTCCTAGGGTAGTGTTCTCTCATTATTCAAGGGAGGGATGAGAGCCATTTTGCCTAGTCATCACAGCTCCTGGAAGTTCAAGAAGGTAAGTTTCAAACCTTTAGACTGTGGACCAATAGCCCCAGGAGAACTTGCTGCTGCAGCCTTAGGCTCTGCGTTTCTGTCTCATGTAGCTCCAACAGACTCCCATCCTGGGCTGTGAGGCCTGGGGATCACCACTGCAGCTGGCAATTCAGCCCTGGGCCTGCTCCCACTCCCACTCCAATATAATTTAGTTCCAAGTGCTCAGCATTCTCCCAACCTGATCCACTGACTGAGTTCCACTGCTGCTCCCACTCTGGTGTGGCTGGGTGCATTTCTGTTCACCTAGCCCTCTCCCAGCCAACAGATCTATCCCATCCACCCTGAGGACTCTCTTGGGCAGAAAATCTGCCACACTCAGTCTCCTAGTGTCTTCTACCTCTCTCAAATCTGCTCAGATTCACTTTTTTAGAGGTTTCGGACAGAATTTGGAAGAGAGCTCCACTAAGTCCCTGTTTTCGCTATGCTATCTTGGCCCCATGAGTACTTCTATTTGCTTTTTAAATCACCATAACTTTGCCTTATAACTCCACGAGAAAAGAAGGAACAGGAAAAAGAAAATGGGAAAGGGAGGTAAGAAGAGAGAGGGATAATGAAGGAGAATTATAGGAAAAGGAGGGCAAAGCTCAGAGCTGAGGAGAAGGAAGAAAGGAGTGAATGGGAAGGGACAGGGGAGAAAAGAATCAAGGAGGCAAGAGTTGAGAGCTAGGTGTATAAGGTTCAGTAGAGGAGAGGGGAGAGGAAAATAAAGATGTATGGAGAGAAGTATAGAGAGAAGATAGAGAATTTGCATTGCTTCTAAGTTGTTAAAATCTTCATAATGCATTTGGGAAGAAAACTATGACTGATTTGTCATTTTATTTTTGAAGAAAATAGCTTTAAAATAGAATATACATTTTTAAAAAGTTCTTCTTGCAAACATCCCATAGTTGGAAATTAAAATTCTGAAGAAAAGTAAAGGAAAGACCAGTAACTTGAACTTCAGAAAGTAGTCACAGTGTCCTGAGGTTTCAAGGTAGTTATATTGACAGAGTCTGACATTTAGTGAATGAATTTTGATGAACTTTATGTCTGTCTAACTGCATACATAAAGAAAATTAGGCAAGCCCATGTAGACTAAGTTATAAGGCCTAGGAGAGCAGGCAACTGCCAGTTTGCTCCAATTCTCCCAAAATGCATAGATTTCCTCTGTCACAGTTCTTTCTAATGCTCCAAATTTGTTTGGATTCATCTAGCTGTGCCTGTTCCAAAACAGAACCATTTCCTTTTTCTCTCCTAGAGTCATGGCTGTAAGCAGAGATAAGCTGCCTTAGACTATAAGACTCTTGAAGGCAAAAATTATTTCTGAATAATTCTCTTTGAGAGACTGAGAAGCAAAACACTCCAAGAAAAACAATTACTTCCTCCTCTTGCTATTTACACATCTTGACTATACATATGAAATTTCTTGAGTGCCTCACTACTTTAAACAGTACTTTTAAAATATAAATAATAAAAACATCTCTTCCCTCTAACCATTCCCCTTTCCTGACTTCTGTGTGCACATTTGTCTTTCTGATGCTGTTGCTTCTGATCAGTAGGGGATCTTGCCATATTTCTGCAATCATGCTTCAATACATTCTTAGAAAATTCCTTCTGCCTGCCCTATTTGCAATCACCCCCTGTCAGCCTACCATGTTGGGTGGCATCGGTATTCTATTGCAATTTATTTTCTAAAAAATTTACAATCTAGCTGAGTAGAGTTGAGCCAGACCAAAATTTTAATGTTGGGGACTTTTGTTGGTGGTGACTCTGTCTTGCCATTTGATGAATGAGGGGGGAATACTAGGTGATCGATGGGCCAACAATAAGAATAAATCAGCTTAATGAAATTTGCAAAGGTGTTTTTTATGTTTCTGCTCCAAGCTTTTCTGTCATCACTCAAGGAATGTCCACTGTGAAATAAGTGAATTAAGTGACCCTGTGAAATAAGTATTCTTTACCATCTCTATATCTTAAAATATCTTAAATTGTAATAAACAAAAACGATTTTAAAATGTATCCAGGGTATATAGGGAACCCTGCTTAATCTTTTCTGGGGGTGTTGGAAATTTTTTTTCCTGATTCCTCACAAATATTAATGAGATTCCTGCATGGCCAAAGCCTAAGGGAATTATTCTTTCCTCAAATCTCCAAGATATACAAAGAACGAGATGATGATCATTTATGCACAGGGCAGCTTCTCCTCCATACAGCTTCCAATTCAGCACTTTATGTCAATTATCTGTATACCTTGCTTTTGCTATCCATGTTCCTCTCCTCCTCATCCCCCTTTCCATAGGACCAACTTCTTTCAAGACTCAACTCAGGTGCCATCAGGAAACCTTTCCTGATCATTTTAGTGGTTAATGCCCTCTCCTTTCTCCTTACTTCTTCATGCATGGACTTATTTTTCTGTGTATTGCATTCTCCTAGCAGAATGAAGAATATAAGCTTCTCCAGTCAAATATAAGCTTATAGAGGGCAGGAACAGTTTCCTTTGGGGTTTTATATCCCCACTGCCTAGCACAGTACTTATTGATTGATTAAATTGATTGATTGATTGATTAAATGCTAATTTCCTGATGGCAATTTTTTTAAAAAAAAATCTGTAGTACCTTGCATACAGTAAGCAGAATTTTTTATAGGATCAGTTTAAATGGAATTGTAAGTTATTCCTGCCTGTCGCTATGATAGCCCTACAACTCATGGGGTCCCTTCTTCAAGTTTCTCCCTTCTAAAATCCATCTCCATAGAGTTGTCAAAGTGATGTTGCTAAAGCTTAGGTCTATCTATGTTTTCCCCTGCTCAATAAATCCCTTAGTCTCCTTTTGACCTGAAGGATCAAATATAAATTTCTTTGGCAGTCTGGCTCAAACTTACCTTTTTAGCTTTATGATACAGGACCATTTTTTGCACAAGACCAAAAAACTTTTCTCCCCTATTTTTAGACTATAGTTTAAACTTAAAACTGCACTAAAACTTTTGGAACACCAAATTTTATATATAGTTATATGTATCTATCTATGACTAACCAATCTATTTATCTACAGATACAAAAGCACACACCTATACAAACATAATGTGTGTATATAATACATATATACATGTGTGCTTATATTGCCAGATAGAGATATACAGATAAATATATACAATTTTATATACATGCATACATATACATATATACATATTTGCATATGCATATATTATATATGTGTATGTATGTGTGTGTATGTATGGGGGCAGATGGCACAATGGATAGAGGGCCAGGCCTAAAGTCAAGAAGACCCATCTTCCTGAATTCATATCTTGCTTCAGATACTTATCAGCTGTGTGACTCCCAAGAAAGTAATTTAACCCTTTTGCCTCAGTTCCTCTTTCGTGAGACAAGCTCAGGAAAGAAATGTCAAACCACTCTAGTATCTTTCCCAAGAAAACCCCAAATGGGGTCAAGAAGAGGCATAAATAACTGAACAACAAATGTCATATATTATATATTTTTTCCTTTGATTGAATGAAATTCATTGAGGGCACAGTAGACTTATTCACTTATTATTTGTGTCTACAGCACGTATCACATAACGGTGATTGGTAAATGCTTGTTTATGGGTAAACTAAAAGTATGAGGAGAAAATACAGATAATCAATCAGAGACATGGTGTCAGAAGTTACTTTTTAAGTTATCTAGTAGAACTCCTACCAAAGTCATGAACTCCATCTCCCATATTCCTAAGTATTGGCCTTTCAATGTTTTCAAATCCAGTAGTAGGGCACTCCCTAACCCTAAGGCATCAGTTCTAGATAGCTCTAATTGTTAGGAAGTTTCCCCTTACATTAAACAGAAATTTGCTTCCCATAGGTCCTATTTCTTCCCTCAAGAGCTGGGCAGAACAAATCTCATTCCTCTCCCACATTATATAACAACGACTTTCATATTTGAATACAAAGATTATGGCTGCACTAAACCTTCTTTTTGCAGGCCCCAAATCCCTAATTCATCTAAATGATGCTACTATAAAATGAATTTAAATGCCATCATCATCCTAACGACCTCCTCTGTATATATTGCACCTTGTTATTTTCCTTCTAAAATTTGACATCCATAACCAATCTGTACTGTCCCTTACTCCAGACATGATATTTCCATTAATAGTTAAGTTTACATTGTTAAAATTTTTATCTGTTTCATCACATTGCAAACTCATTATGAGCTTGCAATACATTGGGGGTGTTACATATGAAATGTTTGTCCAAATCTCATATTTATGCAATTGATTTTTTAAACCCAAGGAGGGATTCACATTTATTCCAATTATTTCTAATCTTGTTAGTTTCAGTCCATTGTTCCAAATCTCCCAATAATTTCAGGATATGAATTCTGTCTTGGCTTATTTTAGCTATACCTCCTGATTTGTAGTTATTGACAAATTAGCATATCATCTATACCTTCATCCAGTGTTCATCTCCAAATTATTAATGTGATGATTAAAACAATAGCTTCAATGAAACTAGCTCCCAGGCTCTATTTTATTTCAAATTTGATTTTTTTTTAAATTCTAAGATAAATTAATGTTCTTTTAAGAAACTTTATAATTTATTTTTTTTCATTTCTACTATTACCAAATCTACATAAATCATCAGGCAAGAATCATTCCTGTGTCAGATGATAGGGACAATAACTAAAGATACTTGTTGATTTTGTTAAAATCAGTTCAAGGAAAAATGGACCCAGGAAGTAGTCCTATATAAATGACCTTAATTGATGATTCACTGACATTTAGTAGTAGTATTGTACAAGAGCTCTGGATGGTGGTAAAGGAGAGAAAAAGGGAGGAAAATTGGAGGACTTCATAGCCAAGAAAACTCTGGTATAGAAGGTATGTGAAAGGGGAAAAAATGGTGTAAAACTAGTTAGATAGTGGAGGCACATCAGAATTGATAGGCATGATTCAAGGCCAAAGAATTAAATTAAATGGGAGGCAACAGCAGTAAGAATATTTATAGGCACTAGCAATCAAAGCAATGCAGGATTTAGTGACCAAACAAAGCTAAAAGTCATGACAGAGGCAAGAGTCATCAGTAATAGCACACGAAAATTGAGTCAACTTTTGAGTCATCTAGAAGGTTCTAAAATGTTTCCTAATGCTTTAGTTACTTATGAAGCCTGTAAGTATAAAGAGGTGAGCCACAAGAGATAGCTGGTAAGTGGGTCCATCACAATGGCATGTGGAGAAAGAGATAAATTCAGATTATTACAATTATACAACTATTCATTTTACTCCTTATTAAAATGGATTTTGGAAGGTTATTGGCAGATATTTTAGTTATATTTGTTGCTTTCACTTGACTTTATTTTCTTCATTTTATTGTTGAAAGAACAAGGGCATGGAAACATGTAGATTTTCATTTGAAATTTGATTCTGATACATGACATTCTTCTAATATCCTGTATGAAATGATGTCAAAAAGTCTCACATTAATGTGCTGACAAACTCACACTGGGTATGAAAGTATATTGTGTGGAAAAATAAAATAATTATGTAATTGTTTTACTCCAGGCTTCTCTGTTGTGTGTACTCCTGGTCAAAAATTTTGTTTTCACTTAGTCAATATTGTTTAAGAAGAAAATTGTTCTCTCTTTATAAGTGATTGGTTTTAGATGGCTGAGCTGTTCATCTTCAATAGATTAAATATTAGTACATTTAAACTCTATGTTTAAATTTATAATGATTCTAAAACAGAATCTACCAAGGACATAATGTCCTCTGTGACATAGCCACCTAAGTCCTTTTAAACTTCATCCAGAACATATTATATCACAGAAGGTCCAACTAGGATCTAGTCAGTTCTTCCAGGATGGTAGGCTGCCCTGAGTGGATGGTTGGGCATAAACAAAGGAATCTGGAGCCCTTTGCAAATGCATCTATCTACTATATGCTGACTCCAAGCACTTTTGATTATATTGAAGTGGATTCACTGACTAAGCTAAAGAAAGGTTATGATAATTCCTCTGATATTTATTGGTTCTATCTATCTAAAGATAGAGATATATAAGAGGAGAGACAGAGACAGAGAGATAGACAGAGAGACAAAGATAGACAGAGAGACAGAGACAGTGACCATGTGCCTGATTATTTAAATGTTGTCTCCTTTGAAGGCAAAACCATTCTTCCTTTCTTTGTATCTGCAACACTTAGCTAAGTGTAAGTAATAATAACAATTTCATAGTATAGTAACATTAGTATTAATTAGTAAACATATAGTAAGAATTTTATAATGCTTGTTGATTGATTAACTAGCTATTTCATAACATTTTCTTACTTTTGTTTCTAGAATAGTTGGATAAATTCCATAGCTTTCTGTTTACAAGTGACTATTCATAATGGTCTCTCCATTTGATCAACCATCACTGTATGTTCCTGATTAGTCAATTGGTACTTCATACTTGATATTAACTTATTTGTGTGGATTTTTTTTGTGTGAATTTCACAGGTCTCCAACATCTAACTCTTAGATCTTCAGTTTTCTCTGTGGCTAAACTAGCTGAACTTTTATATTACAATGTTTTGGTGATATTATTATCAGTGTGGGAACCATTTCCATATTGCATATTAAAATTTAGCCATCTCTTCATAGTCTGTGTGATACTTTTTCATGTTCTTTCATAAATCCTTCATTGAAGATATTCCCCATTCTCACTAAAGGCCTTTCTCTGAGTCCTTTCATTGTTTTTGCCAAAGTCAAGTTGTTCCTATGCTGTCCATTCATTCTTACCTCCCAGGCTTTAGCATGCCCTTTCCCACTGCAGTAGACATCTTAACCCCTTATTACCTCTTTTAGATGTTTGGCACTATGAGAATGGGCTAAAAGCTGCTATGCTTACACATGAAAACCCCATAACTCTACATATCTGACAACCATCCAGGCAGTTTGGACTAGAGATCCTTTCATATACCATATAACTTGGTGTTTGTTACCTTGCTATATAACAAAGACGTTACCGTTCTTGCCCCAACTCCTTCCAACAACTTTATCACCAGGATTATATGAGTCAGAGCTGCCACAATGAAATGTTCTGATGAAATTCCCATATTCCATAGATGTTTTGGGGGAACGTTGGTTGTTCTATAAACTGCAGGTTCAGGAAAGGAGGTTTCTAAACCCATTTCTTTATGCTAAATTAATATTCCTAACAAATTAAAGAAAAAAACTTATTGAACTTAAGGCTGTAATACTATCTTCATACACTATGATGAAATTACCTGTTACAACTTCCTAGAATTGGCAAAAAGGAACCTGTGGTGATTTTGATATAACATATTCTTTTAAAGCATGGTATTAAAATATGTCCCCTACTGGAAAATCAAATTTTGACAATTGAATTGCACACCAAGATCCAAAGAACATTTCAAATGTTGGAATGAAAATAACAAAATTTACCATTTCAGAGAGGCATCACAGAGTTTATTTGTGTTTCAAAACATACACATCTTTCTCTCATGAGATTATTCTTTGAAACCCAACAGGGATAAGATTATGGATTGAATTCAATAAGCTCTTTGTTATCTTCAAAATCCTCTTTCTTTGCTTTAGGATTAATCCTTTTAAGATAATGAAGGGTTATGTTTTAAGGTGGTTCCTGGTTATTTCAGGAATAACTAGTGTCTATGGATTAGGAGGCTCTATAGGAACAGAAGTCAATAGAACACTGCTTATGTTACTGGCCTCTTACTCTATCACACAGCAGCAAGGAAAATCTGGAAAGGGTGGTTGTAATTATAATGAACTACACTTTGCAGATCTAACCCCTTCCCTACAGCATATGGCACTTAAATTCTCATTCACTGCAGGGTAAGGAAAGTGCTTCACAATGGATTATAATGGGGGATAAATAGGTACCTCGGGTTCCCTGAGGGTAGAAGAGCCTTAGTGAGTGTATTATGGATAAGAGAATAAAGCAATAATTTAATCACATGAGGCAGATTATATTGTTTGTTCGCCTTGAATCAAATGCTAGGATTTTTTAAATCCCCATTGATAATATGTGCAGCTGGAAAAATCAACAATGAAATAGCCACGAATTATGAGAATTTACTTATTTATGATGAAAAACCCAGGAGTATTAAATAAAATATATTGTATCATTAGAATTGATGTGGAATAAACAGGTGCAAGAAAAATATTGATTCATGAAATTAAATTATGGAGCATGGAAAGAGCATGGCAGGGGATAGGGAGAATTGAATTCTAGTTGCAGTTATATTACTATTACATTCTGAGTCTTTGGTAAAAATAGTGTAATTTATCTGAACCTGAGTTTCCTTCTTTGTAAAATTAGTATAATGCTTGACCATCAATTTCATGGGGTTAGTTTTGGTTATTGTTAGGATGCAATGTGAAAGCAGACATGAAAGTAATTTGAAGAGTTAAAATATTCTCCAAATATATTGTATTACTATTACAAGCATCAAGATCCACTGAGTTTTCAATCTAATTAGGATATTATAGTATATAAACATAGTCCCACCTTTTGGGCTACCTCACACTGGCAGCATTAGGTCCCTAGAGAATGTCTGAGTAGTGCTATTATTCAAGGGGGTAATCCTGAAGGGCTAGGTTCCTAGTACTGTTCATAGACCCCTACTGCAACTGCATGCCTCCTATTAGCAATTACCCAGGCAGACCATACATACACACATGTATACATGTATGTATATACTTAAAGATATATATATATATATATATATATATATATATATATATATATATATATATATATATATCGGCATACATATATGTATATGTCTATATACATATGTATCTCTCTCTCTCTCTCTCTATATATATATATATATATAGGTACACATACACATATATATTAAACAAAACTGAACATTATTAAGGTCTCACAAATCTAACTTCATATGTTGTGTTATTTGTGGATAGGTTACCCACTCATGAATCCTATCTTAATTATTACTTCCTACCAAGAATTGACTATATCTTATGGTTCTATGGGCCCTTATATGAACCACAGCAGACCTAGATCCTCTGAAAGTAGTATATAATTTGACATATCAAGGTATTTTGACACTCTATAAGGTAATCAATGTAAGCTTTCCTCTCTAATGATTTAGACCATAACCCATCCATACCCATAAGCTCTATGTGATTCTGTCTATGTGCTCCTAAAAATCCTCCAATATGCTGGAAACTGTGCTAGTGACACTGTATGAATCCTATTAGCACAAACTGTAGTGTAATAGGATTTTAAATACAGGCAAAAATTTAAAAGTCCTTTCCCTAAAAGAGTTTATGTCTCAAAGGGGGAAAGGACATGCACAAACATCCTATGAATATGATATAATTTAAGGAGGAATAGTCCACTAACAACTTGTGGGGAAGAGGGAAACAGTGAAGACTTCTCTCAGAAGTTGACATGAGCTCTGCTTACATACACAAAAGATTCTAAGAAATAGGGGAGGAAGGAGTTCTTTCTCTGAGTGAGACAGCCTGTGCAAGGGCAAAGAGAGGGGAGATGGAACTCAGAGTTCAGGGAAGAGTTAGTTCTTCAATTGGGCTAGAATGTGGAGTGAGTGCATGAAGGGGAATAAGATGAAATAAGTTTGAAAAGGAAGTTTAGAGCCATACTGTGAAGGATGTTCAATGCCAGGGATATGAATTACAGGGAAGGGAATGCAACAAGGGAATAACATGGTCATACCTCTGTGTTAGGAAGATTATTATCCCAAACTGTAAAGGAAAAAAAAAATAAATGTCTCCATTTAAAAAGTATAATTGGGATTTGAACACATGAGCTACATAAAGCAGTCAATCAATAGCCACAAAAATAATATTCATTATTTGGTTGATCTAAATAATCAAGGTAAATGTGTTTTCTTTTTCGATTCAGTTGTCCAGATAATTAGGTTCTTTGCTTTGTTTTGTATAAATACATACAGCCATACAATCAAAGGAGCAAATTAGTTTCACTGAGACAAATCTCTCACTTGTAACTAGATGATAGTCCTAATTATATAACAATAATGTTAAAATTATAAAAAACAATACTAATTTTATACACTACAGAGACAGATGCAATTTTGGCTTAAATACAAGGGCAATCTTAATTGGTTGGTCTATGAACAAATTAATCTTTGTCAGACCTGTGGACCATCCTTAAAATGGTCAGGAATAAATCTGGTAAATTGCTTTTTATAAAATATTTCCCTTTCCCAAGTTGATTCCCACATGGATACTTGATGAACTTTTGAAAATCTAAATCCAGATATTTGATAAGCATCTTTGATCTTTTAATTTTAAAGAATGATAATATGCGTTGCTCCAATCAAGGTGATTAAAGTTATTAATTTTTGGCAGACTTTTTTGATGTCAGTGGAGAGAAGAATCATTAATACGTGTGTAAATATATGTATATACACATATATGCATCTGTATGTATACATATATATATGTGTATATATATATATATATATATAAAACTAAAGAATGCACATCACTAAGTCGTGTTTGATTCGCTGACATTTTTTTCTACGGTGTACCATGTTTGTCTTTAAGCACAGCCTCCCAATGAAAATCCTCAAACTTTTTCTATACCCCTTCAGCAAAATCTGCACCAATCCATGATCCTCCACAGGAACTGATTTAGATTGTCAATTTTTATTTGATCAAAATATTCCAACTGATTATGTAACCATCACAATATTTTTTTTCAATTAACCATTTTAAATGACAATGGTTAAATCAGTTTTCACATGAAAACAGTCTAAATTTAGGCTATTTTAGTTTCAATATTTAAATGCACTTTTTTTCCCCGTCTCCTTAAAAGTACTTGTGGTGCTAATGTGATCAAAGGTCTTCCCAGCCCATTCACTAAGCCTCAGGTGGAGCTAGTTAAGGGAAGTTTGATTAGGAGAGACTTGCTTAGAAGCAGGCCCACACCCTTTTGCTATTAGGTACTAAGCCCCAGACCTACAACCATTTGCTATAGGTACTAAGCCCCAGGCCTACACAGGATATATATGCCCTGTGGGTAGTCATTAAGCTCAGATTAGAGAGCTGAGGAGACTAGAGAGCTACAGAGACCAGAGAGTTGCAAGAAGAAGAAGAAGATGAAGAAGAGAGAACTGGGAGAGAGGATGAAGAACTGGAAGAGACAGAGAGACAGAGAGAGAACTGGAAGGGCTCTGAGAACTGCAAGGGCTTTCAGAACTGTGGGAGGAGAGGACTTAGGCAAGCTGACAGTTAGGATCTGTGAGTGAGTGTCTACAGGAAGGCCCTAGCAGAAGGGAAGGTTACAGGATGACTTGGCTTTTTGCTGTGATACTGTCTTTTAATCTCCTTGCTGTTACATTGAGGTAGATTTACTGGTTTTGGAATACAATTACTACTATGTCAAATTAGGGTTATTGGTTCTGGGATTTGATCCTCTGGTGTCTGAATAAATAATTTACTTCTTCCTTCTATATAGAGAGTCTCTTATATTTTGTGATTCCCAACTATACAGGCATATGCATGGTCACCATCGATATTATGAATCTTGCCTTACTGATACAATGCTTTTAAAAACCTTTCTAACATCTCTAAGGGGATGGCAGAGAGAGCCATAGTGGATGTATGGCCACCCGTGGAAAGTCAGAAGATCCAGATTTGAGTCTAGATTCTTGAAACAAACTAGCCAGGTCCTCAGGGAAAGTCTCTTAACTTTGGTGATGTAGGCAACTCTGTAATTGGCAAAGAGTTGCCAATCTCTATCAGTGAATAATTTTCCACACTTGGAAATTGCTATAGGAATGAAATCACAGGTACAGGACATGTATGATAACAACTTTAAATCTTTATTCTTACCACTCTGTTTCTACCACCTATAAATGTTAGTTTTGTTTTGTTTATTTGTTTTTATCCTACCAAATGACTTCTGTCCCTACACATTAACATTAATCTTAAATTAAATCAGGACAACCACAGAATTAGAGAATGATCACTCTAAAGTCAGAAGGGATTTCTGAGGCCATCTGGTCTACCTTCTCATTTTGCAGCTAAGGAAAGTGAAACCAAAAGAAGTTTAAGTGACTTGCCCAAGGATGTACACATAACAGGGTGGATTTGAAACCAACTCCTGTGACTACAAAATAAATATTCTCTCCATTATTTCCTCATTTGCTTCATTAGACTATAAGCTACTTGAGAGTAAGGATTTTTTAGAAACTTTCTTTTTATCCCCAGTGCTTAGGACAATGTTTAGCATATAGTTGATGATTAATCAGTGCCTATTAACTGAATGAAACTGCCCCATACTATCTCCAGGATGCCACAGATATTCATATGAATTGTGGTGCATTTCATTGAATTCTTTTGGGGAATGTAACTTCATGGCAAATAAAGACACGTCAGAACTAAAAATATATATATTATGCATGTGTGTAGATGTATATAATATTACGAAAAAGTGCAAAGAAGTATAAGGCACTATCAAAAGCATCAAGAACTCAGTCACCATAGTTGATTTCTATTTGATATTTGCTCTGGCTTTAAACCAATTTTTGTTATTTGTGTTCTAATTATTTGAAAGATATAAACCTATAGAATTTAGTATAACCTGGTAACCTAAGAATATTATTTTTTAGCTGAAATAGATTATTAGAACATTATTATTAGATTATTAGAACATCATTATTATTATTAAAAACAATCTATGTTACAAATGGAAGTCAATTTGGGGATAAGAGATTGTACACATCCATATTTAAATATACCAACAGTAATCAATAACTTCTTTGTATTTTTAAAGGTTTTGAAATATTAAAAATCAGACAATGGAATCTTAATGAAATATTGGAAAAACTGTTGGATTCAAAGTGAAAGGATTGAGCTTAGGATTTCAGCACTTCTCACTCCTACTATGTGACCTGGGATGAATCACCTAACATGAGTCTAATTTTTTTTCATAAGAAAAAGGAGAGGGTTGTAAATTGGATTCTCTGTGAGGTTCCAAGTGGAAATCCATGATGCTATGATTAATTCTGTTGTATGGATCACTAAACCTAAAGTAATAAGACCTCTATCTGAGTCCTGGCTATGAAATTTGTTCACCTCATCCAATTGGCTTTAACTCTCTGGGCCTTATTTTCCTCAATCACAAAGTGAGTATATTGTACTAGATTATTTCCGTGGTCTCTAGAGTTCTAATTTGTGATTCTGAGTTTGCAGTTTCTAAATAACAAAATTCCCACTTCTCATCCTAGTTTTTTATAGGGTTATTGTGAATCCCAAATAATAAACCCTAGTATCCACATAGTGCTATTTGAGCTATAAGAATGGGAAGCTGTTAATTACTGCTAAGATGCCTTAAGAGGGAATTGCATGCTTTGTCACTCTGTAACTTATTATGTGAAAGGATTTATTAGGTAGACTTATACCATTAAATGTAGGCCATAGTAAGGGGCTACTAGGTGGCATAGTAAATTGAGCACTGGTCCCTGAAACACAGACATGTACTAGCTGTGTGACTCTAAACAAATTATTAACCACTGTCTGCCTCAGTTTCTTCATCTGTAAAATAGTAATAATTATAGCACCTTCTTTCCAGAGTAGTTGTGAGGATGAATTGAAATCATGTTTATAAAGTACTTTATAAACCTTAAAGCACTGTATAAATGGCAGCTATTATTAATTAGTCACAAAAGTGTGACATATAAAGGGTTTGAGAGACATAGTTTCTGAGCAATTAATAATTTTATTAATTATGCTAGCAATAATTGGTAAAAGGGGTCAGTGGCACTCTGGAATGTCAAACACTACTCATGGAACCCACTCATTGCTTATATGCCCTTAGAAGAGTAGATGTTCCTGATGGGTGCAATCAAGTCTGATTGGTTAACAATTAATGAGAAGAATGAATATTATGAAGAGAGGGGGACCTATTCTAATGAGGGTCTGGGGAATGTGACTCTGATCACTGAGTCTTGATAAAAGAGACTCATGCCTCACACAGACTACACCCCCTCCCCAGGGTAATCTAGACTACTCTTCTCAGACCTGACTGAATGGAACACAAAGAGCCAGAATTCACCCTAGATCAAATTCTTTATATTGTTCTCTTGTTCGATGGGGTCTCCCTCCCAGGATCAAAAGGCATGTACCCCAGGGATTTGGGTGATCTCATTGATCAACAATGCCCTTCAGAGACTAAACAGCCTTAGGGCTTCTTTAAATATCCTGATCCTAATTCAATAATTGGCGATTAATGTAAGAGAGGAATAATCATTTCTCTCAAAAGGAATAGAATGACTTCAAAATAAATACTATGCTATTTTAGATCTTTAGGGGTTGAAAGGGCCATATTAGTGGTATATATAACTGTACCTGCACATATCCCCTTCACAACCCATCAAAATATAAAGAAAAAATATCTTTCAAGAATAGAATTGTTAGATCAGTAGCTTCCTGAATTCTCTAGTTGCTATAGCTTTCGAATTAAGAAAAAATTACAACCAGCATTAAAGATTTGTTTGAAAAGACAAATATACTTTTGCTTTTTATGAAAGGTATCAACAGACTAGGGTTATACAGAGATTATTTGTTTCTATATCTATCCTTCATAATGTATGTAGAGGAGACAGAACTGTAACTGTCAATTTTGGCTTCAGGGGTATGTAGTACAAAAATAAACCTAGGCCAAATGAGGAAATGTGCCTTGAAGAAGTTGCCATAAAGTGGCAATTGGGGACATCCCAGGAAGGAAAAAAAAATATCTAGTAGTTTACTATTTTAACAATTGCTCTTGCTTACTATGTGATAACTACTGTTGTTTTTCAGAGGATAAAGGACAGCAAATGCAGTCAGTGACTTCTAAATTTAATTCCCTATAACAAAGTTCCCTTTGCCTGACCTTATTTAATTTTGAGGGCTGGACCTCAGTTTCTCCTTATTTTATAAACATACAGACTCTATCTAGGTGATTATATTGTATACAGCAGACACTCAATGTCTTTTGATGATAATGATAACAGACATTTAAAAAGAGCTATACTCAAAAACTCTATAATATCTTTTAAATTTTTTTATTTATGGAATAAAACAAACATTTCCATAATATAATAAAAAAGATAACTGCATATGACTGCAAATCTATTATGTAGAACTTTCTACTCCTCTTAAATGTATATTATGTATTTTTTTCTCCCTTCCTACCCTGGAGATGTTTACCATTAGATACAAATGTGTGTGTGTGTGTGTGTGTGTGTGTGTGTGTGTGTGTAAAGTAATTCTATGCATATTTCTATTTATCAGTCCTTTTCTGGATGCAGGTAGCATCTTTCTTTATATGTCCTTTATAATTAATTATGTATCTATAATGGTCAAAATGACTTATTTGCTCAAAGTCTTTCTTAAAGCAATATTGCTGTTGCTGTATACAATGTTCCTTTGCTTCTGCTCATTTCACTCTTCATTTTTCCATGCAAGTCATTCCATATTTTTCTATAATGTTTTATATCAAATGAACACTACATTTTTGTTACCTTTCCATAGTTCATTGGCTTCTGAATTAGATACTAAATTCCTTAAAATTACTGATCCTTGGATCAGCTTGGAACAGAATTATTTTTAAGCCATATTTTTCAGTTTGATTTATATGCATTATTATGATATAATTCTATATCAGAATTTTGGAAAACAGTGCCGAAACTCTGGGAAGCTCAAGGGGATTTTGACTGCTGGAATGATGGGCTGTTTGTTGTGCTATTTGTTTTATCTTTTCCACTCTTCCCTGATTCTGCTTGGGAATTTACCATTTGTAGGCTAATGCTTTAATTTGCTTGTTCCTGAGCCAAGCAGCCATCAGCTCAGTGTTCCATTAAATCACTTGCTCACTACAAGGCCGGAATTGACCTAACAAATATATACTCAGTGACGAACTCCCACACCTGGAGAATCTGCTCAATAAAAGCCTGATATTAATGAAGCTACTGAGGGCTGCTGGTTCTATTGATAGAGATAAGACATTTTATGTCACACTGCATATTTAAAGTCACAATAAAGGAAAAAATCAGTTTAGCAAAAGTCAGGGAAAAAAACAACAGTCTGACAGCACATGTATTATGTAGTAGTAGTGGTAGTGATAGTGGTAGTGGTAGTGGTAGTAGTAGTAGTAGCAGTAGCAGTAGTAGTAGTAGTAGTAGTAGTAGTAGTAGTAGTAGCAGGCACATCAGTAGTAATAGCAGCAGCAGCACTACTGATGATAATAATAATAATAAATCCAACTGTGATCTTGATATGATTTTGACTGCGTAGAGTAAAAGCCATTTTGACTAAGCAGGAATTCTATGGGTCTATGAACTGTTAAGGGAGGACTAGCACCTCTGGTGAGAGGGCTGGCTGAGCTCTTTTCAAAGTTGCTTATCCACTTTGGGCTCCAAGAAGCTACAGCATGCACCACAGGACAGCCCAGTAAAATTTCTCAGTAGATGGGCTAAACCAGGTTGAAGGTATCTGACAGATCTCAAATCTGTCTGTGACTTAGAAGGATGTCTACTCCAATCATGGGAAGACTTTCTCCAGTGGAATGGGTGACTAAGAACAAATTGTTCCAACAACGATGGAGGCTAGAGTGCTTAGAGCTTGATGAGATATTGAAGATGCTAGGGTCATCCACTGCATCTTGGGCCATCACCAAGACATCAATCAACCTGTGATGTCATTGGTCTTCTTTGAAAATGAATGATGAGTAAAGGGTATTATTTGTTCAGGATCCTCCCTCAGGGTTGTGGCTTTATCTTCAGTGAATGCCCTCAATCTTGTCACTCAGGAGATATCTCTCTGTCTTGTTTTTTTCTTTCTTTTCCTGACTCCTCTCCTCTCCTCTCCTCTCCTCTCCTCTCCTCTCCTCTCCTCTCCTCTCCTCTCCTCTCCTTCTCTCTCTCTTTCTTTCTCTCTCTTTCTCTCTCTCTGTATCACCTCACATACCAGATAGAGTGCCCACAGAATTTCTCTGTTGTGAGAAATGTACACTAGCATTCAAAAAAAAAAAAACAAATTAGAGCAAATAGGTGGCACTGTGAATAAATTACAGGGCCTACAGTCAGGAAGACTCAGCTTCCTGAATTCAGATCTGGTCACAAACACTCTCTGTGTGACCCTGGGCAAGTCACAATCCTATTTGCCTCAGTTTCCTCAGCTATAAAATGAGCTGAAAAAGGAAATGGCAAACCATTCCGGTATCTTTGCCCATAAAATCCCCGAAAGGGATCAGGAAGAGTCAGACGTGACTTAACGACAACAACAAAAAAAAAACCCACAAAAGTTATTTTGTTCAATTCCTGCTAGTCTAAGGAATTAGAAGAGAATTTCTTTTTCTTTCCCTGCTTACCTTACCTACCACAAAATCCCTCTCAGCTGCATTTGAGCACATGAAATGAATACCAAACAGTAATACATAAGTAAAGTAGAATTGTATCCTAATAATAGCTTTCTAGAGATTAGCTTGATGGAAATGAATGAATGAATATCAAATAATTTATTAAACACTACGTGCAAACCTTGTTCAAAGTAAAAGGACAAAACAAATAGAAAACCAAGATACTCTCTGCTCTCAAGGAGCCAATATTCTAATAGAAGCAGAAAAGGGCAACTACCTACCTGCTTCATCTCCTTCCCCAGTCTCCAGTTTCTCCAGCATTCTGATGCCATTGCCTCCTACAAGGTGCCTCCTCTTTCTGCACTCCCCACCCCTCTACCCTGTTCCTTTCCCTAGAAAAAGGGGGGGGTGAATTTTCAATTACAGTCTCACAGCTCTGCAAAGCTTCATGTAGATAATCATTGATGAACTCTAGTTACAATAAAAATATTTAGAGGGCTTTAAGTTTAAAAAAAATACTTTACATATATTATCTTGGTTGATTCTCACAAAACCCAGTGATTGTTCTTCATTTTTCAGTCCTGATTTTTCATGACCACATTTGGGGTTCTCTTGGTAAAGATACTGGAATGGTTTGTCATTTCCTTTTCCAACTCAGATTGAGTTACAGAAGGAGGAACTGAGGCAAAAAGGACTTTCTCAGGATCACACAGCTACTAAGTGTCTGAGACCAGATTTGAACTCATGAAGAGAGTTTCTAAATTCCAATCCCAACATTCTATCCATCATGCCACATAGCTACCCTATCATTATTATTATTCTCAGTTTACATATGTGAAAACTAAGGTCAATTGGTTAAATGATTAGTCCAGTGTCTGAAGAATGATTCAATTCTTCTTCCTAGTCAAGTGTTTACCCTCTCTGCAATGAGTGAGGTGGTTGTGCATTTTCTGGGGAAACTAGCTTGGTCATTATGATTACCAAACATTGTTTTTATTTAGTTTTTGTTCTTCCATTTACACTACTATAGTTATCATGAATAATTTTTCCTGGAGTCAATTTATATAAGTTTTTCCATGTTTCTTGGATTTTCGATTGTTTTTTAAATATGGAAAGCAAGGAAAATGTCAGGAGATTCAAGTCAAATGATTAAGGTAAAGACAGAAACACATCGGACAGGTGAAGTGACATTAACTTTGTCAGAAAAGAAAATACAAAGAATCCATAAAATCATATATGTTCTGAAGAGCAATAGAGCTCAAGATACACTGTAGGGTAACCTAACCTGGAAATCTGAACTTAACTATAAATGATGGGGGCTGGGGAGTAACAACGTAAACATTCTTAGAAAGAAAGCCAGACCTAAAGAAATTATTTGCTTCTAGATGACTTCTAGATGACCTCAGAAAACAGAAGTGCAGGAGGCAGGAATAAATGGAGAACCCAACCACAGCAAAAACATCAAAGTGGCATTAAGGATAGTAGTAAGAGAATTCTTTCTGAATGTACAGGAGTAGACCATGGTAAAAGCAAAAGTCAGATGGAGGCAATGGTAGAGAGGTAGTCTCAGGCATCATGGACAGAGCCTTGAAGAACTCTGCCTACAAGTGAATCAATGATTTGGGTTTTTTTTTTAATGGGACTAAAGTATAAAGTGGGAAGGTATATGGAAGTAGGGAATCTGTAGGATTGGCCTCAGTATATACATGGCTGAATCCATTCCCAAGAGCATTAATTTTTTAGTAGTTTGAAAAGTCCTTTGCTTGTGCATCGTTTGACCTGACTTCTCATAAACACAACATTGCTGTAAGACAAAAATGACTCGTTTTATTACTTCTTTAATCATTGAGGCTATACCATATGCTATATGAAGAGCGATCATGAAAAAAAAACAGGAATACTCATTTAAATGGGTTACTGTTCTTGGCATGGACTAGACTTCATGAATCTTTAGAGGTTATTGCAGCTCATAATATACCAGCTCCAGTAGATTTAACTCCCAGCCAAACCTATATTTTCTTGACCTTGAACACTTATTAACATTTTATGAGTCTGGAACTGTACTTACACCATAATGACCATATTATTTTATGATCTATTATTATAATACATTATTTTATAAGAGGATATGTTAAATAGCTCTGACTTTATAAAAAAGCCTTTGAGGGAAATGAGAATAAGTCTGATAGGGTGAAATAAATGGAAAGCATACTATTTCATAAAAGGGTAATATTTCCTGATGCTACCTACAAAAAAAATACAATACAAAGGGCATCATGGCACAAAGGAAAGGGCACTGGCTCTGAAGTCTAAGGCCCTGAAATCAAATGCTTTTTCTGAGACTTACTGACTCTGATATTGGGAAAGATATTACCTTGCAGTGCTTCACTTCCCTCATATATTTATAACACCAGTGTTGGTGAGCAACAGTTGGTCAATAGATATTAGTCAACATCCTTTCTTCCTTTCCTTCTTTGTCTCTGGGGTTTTAATCAGCTATGTCCAGCTATGATAATTTGGTATTCTTGTTTTGCCAAGGGGCAACATAATGGCTGCTCAGAGGCACCTGGTGCCCTCTTCTGTTCATTTATACAGTTTATACTAAAGAAAATTTAGAAAATCAATAGTTCAACGGTCCCATTTAGGAAAACTCCTAACATTTTCATGGAGGGCTGGCAAATTGTCACTTTTAAATTAATGTTTATCTCCAGCTAACTTCTAGGGTCTTTAAAGGTTGAGACAAAAATTCAGGTTACCAGAAAATGTTAAGGTAAAGAAACAGAAAGTCATTTCAGAGTCTGTTTATCGACAAGCAACAGAAAGAGAAATTGAGTGAAGATTAGACTTTGTCTTTTTGTTTCCATTCCTGTAAAGCATTTATTTATCATGAGAAACTTCAAAAAAATTGACAGGAGACACAACTTGATAACATGAAAAAAATTAATACAAATTAGAAAATAAAAACTGTATTATAGAGTAGTAATTTTATATTCACACAAGTATAATCTTTACAAAATTTGTCCAGTTTTAAAATATTTACTTTTTTAGTTTAATTTATACTCAAACACCAGAATACAAATACAGAATAGAGAAATGAAAAAAAACATATCATGAACTTAAATATTAGAACTCAAATACAAAGTAAGAAAGGAAAAAAAAGCATACCATGTGCATAGCAGAATATGAGAGGATTCAAATTTGTGACAAGTTTTTCATTTCAAGAAAGGCTGTATGATAAATGTTACACATAGTGTTGAGAGCTGTCCATCTTTTCTTTGCTTCCTTGTAAGTTTTCTTTTGTTCTCTGCTGTGCACTTTTTTACTTTGTTCTTTTTTCTCTCCTCCAGAAGGCTACAATTAAGTGTGGATATATTTCTCTATAGCTACATATACATATATATATATATATATATATATATATATATACACACACACACATATATATATATGTATATATATACATATATATATATATATATATATATATGTATATGTATATGTGTGTGAGTGCATGTGTGTTTGTATTTTATATATATACACATATATATCCATATATATATAATACAAACATACACACACACACATACATATATACATACATATATAGACACTCCCAAAAAAATTCTACTCCTGATCTTTTATTTATGTTTGTGTATATCTCTTGTTTCCTCTCCCTCCTTCCTCCTTTATTTTACTTATACCCACTACCTTGCCCTCCTATTACTTGCCTAGCCCCCTCCAAGCCCCTTGTCCTTCCATTCCCATAAATTGAAACACCCTTGTATAGCCCCCTATGACCTATTCCTTCTCCCTCCCCTCTAGAGATCCCTTCCTTGTCCTCTCTCCCCATCCCTTTTTCTTTTTATTTCTTCTGAACTTAGAAGACTTTTATACTCTTCTAAAAATATATACATATATATGTATATATGTGTGTGTGTGTGTGTGTATTTGTATGTATGTACATGTGTATGTATTGTTCCCTCTTAAATGCATTCCCCATGAAAGTAGACTACCAGAATGACCAGCCCTCATCCATCATCTAATTCTTCCATATTGATTGTTCCTCTTGCAACTCATTTTTATAAAATAGTTATTCTTTTTAGTTGTTCCTCAATGGTTTTACTTTCTAAATTCATATCACACTCAGGTTTACCCCAGTCTTTCTTACAAGCTACCCAATTATTAAAGTAAATAGACTGTCCTTATTGAACCCCTTGTAATCAGTCTTTGGTATGTACCTTACGTTTCCCTTGGATCTTATATGTCAAATCTTTTATTAAGTTCAGATATTTTTAACAAAGTCTTGAAAGTCTGACAGTTGATCAAATGTCCATTTTTTTAAAAAATTCAGGATTATGCCTAACTTTGCTTGGTGTGATGCTTTTGGCTGTAAGCCTAGTTCTTTTGCTCTTCGATATATAGTGTTCCAAGACCTGTGATCCTTTAATGTCTACACTGCTAGATCTTGCATGTTTCTAATTGTGGCACCATCATATTTAAAATGTTTTATTCTTGTTGCTTTTAATATTTTATCCTTGAGCTGGGAGTTCCAGAATTTAACTATAATATTCCTGAGTTTTCCTCATAGGATCTCTTTTAAGTCGTGATTGGTAGATTTTATCTATTTCTACCCCCCCCCCCTTGTTCTGATGCCTCAGGACAATTTTCTTTAATTATTTCTTGTATTATTGTATCAAGATTCTGTTTTTGATCAGAACTTTCAGTTAGTCTGATTATTTTTATGTTTTTTCATCTTGATCTACTCTCCAGATCTGTGGTTTTTCTTATGTTTGACTTTCTCTTCTTTTTCTTATTATTCATATTTTGTTTAATTATTTCTTGATCTCTTATGATTTCACTGGCTTTGCCTTGCCCAATTCTAATTTTCAAGATCTTATTTTCTTCCTTAGGATTTTGGATCTCCTTTTCTAATTGGTTGACTTTCCTTTCATAATCTTGTTTTTCTTGGATTATTCTTATTTTTTTCAGCTTTTCCTTCATTTCTGTCATTTGATTTTTAAAGTATTTTTAAAGATCTAGGGATTCTTTTTGGGCAGGTGACAGTTTGAAGTTACTCTTTGGGGTAAAACAAGGTTTCTTTGCTTCAATATCCTCCTGTGAGGATGAACCTTGGTCTTCTCTGTTCTTATAATAGCTTTCTATGGTTGGATTATTTCTCCTTTGCTGTGCATTTTTTTTGTGGCGATAGCTTAATTTTTGTAATCACCTGAAGCCCTGGGGTATGGTGGATGTTGCCTCTTGCCACAGATCTTCAGTTCTCCCCTCTAGCCTGAAACCAAAACCAAACCTCCAACCTCCTGTAAATGCCCACAGCCAGGGCCTTTCTGCCCCACTGCTTCTGCACTCACTGGGCATGTGCTGGTTCCTTCTCACCCCCACTGCTCTTTGCATTACAGCTGAGTCTGGAGTTTCTGGTCAGCAGAGGTTCCCTGGATCTTCCCGGGCTCAGACACCCAACTCCTCTCGTTATCCTGGGGGTAAAGGTTCCTGTGGCTGGGGCTGAGGCAGCCTCTCAAACCAACTAACCCCAGTGCTTGGGGCTTGCTGCATGTTGTTTAAGGAAACTGGAGCCTGGAGGTCTTTACTCTTCACAGGGACCAAATGTCAGCCTGGGATTTTTCTTCTGATCTTCTCAAATTGTCCCAGGAACACCCCTGTTGTGCCTCTATTCTTATTTATTTTTACCTGCACTTTGTTCTCCCTAAGGTGCTATTTTATCTCTTTTGTGGGGGAAAATCTTGAGAGCTTGGTATTTTCTGACCTGCTCCACCATCTTTGCAGCATCTTCTCCCCAAGAGTAGAATTTTTCTTGGAATTTCCTTCAGTCCAGAAGGAGATGGACACAGCCATAGCTCTTTCCTGAGTTTTCTATTTCAAGATGTTTGTAGAGGTAAATATCCCCTTCCTCAGTTTCTTCCTTTTCTGCCACAACTCAGCCTTGCTTTTTTTTTTCTTTTACCTATTGTCCTTGTGTAATTGATTGTCTGACTCAACTCTTAAAGCCCCCTTTCTCCTCAGTCTCTCTTGAAGACTGTATGTCTGTTTAAGGACTCAGTGCCACCTTCCTGCTCGAAGGTGTAAATAGTCCAAAATCACTCTAAGAGAAATAAGAGAGAATGTTTATTCCTTTGAGCAACAAATTCCAGGCTAGTCAGTAATAAAATGCCTATTACATATAAACTGATTGGGTTACGTTAGATGGTTCCTAAATTCCTTTTCTCATCTAAATATGTTAGCAAATGAATCCTGGACTCTGAGTTAGGAAGAAAGGTCTGTGATTTCTCTGTGATGAATTTCTATGACAATTTTGCCTAACCTCAGCCAGTCATTTCAAAAACAGCATTTTGCTAAAGGAGTCCTGGGCAAAGAAATGTGGGTGATTTGGTCCATTCTATCACTACTGAATGGAAACAAGTAAAGACTTTAAAGTAGTATCCTACTAATGTGATTATTAGTGATACCTTTGAACACCTCATCCCTAGCAGTTACTGAGGAAATAATAAATTGTTTCATCTGTATATTACTACACAGATCCACAGTCCTTAATCACATGTTGTTGTTTATTTGACAGTTCAATTAAAACAATTATTTGTAATAATTTGGGGAATTCTCCATGCTTCATGAGGAAACGCATTGCCATCTTATAAGCAACCCTAAATACTTAATTCCAGTAATCCCATAGAAATGGATGTAAATCTTTGAAGGTTGATATGGTACTTACCAGTTTGCTTTCAGTAAACTTGCGAAAATAGAGTAATAAAGTCATTAATCATGTTTGTAGCAAATGGAAATGCAAAGTCTCTAAAAATATCTAAAGACTTCCATCTAAATGAGCGTAAAGATGAAAAAGATAAGGGTACATAAAATATTCCATAGACTTTTTACTATTATGGTCATTAGTGTTCCAAGCTTAATTCATGCTTTATTGCCTAGAAATTCATTTCATTTGCATTTTAACTGGATTTTATTCAAGTTAATCCTTTCCCTTTTCTCACTAAGAAACTATTCAGCTAGTACAGCAAAATATTGAAGGAACAGGAAGAAACTATGGTAAACTAGCCCCCTTAGCCTAAGACTTAAATTTATCTTACCATACTAAATAAAATAGATGTCCACACTGAGGTCTCTAAGTTATACCAATCTAACAGAGATAATTTCCTTTTCTACTATATAGTGAACTCTATTAGTTGACAGACATTTTTGTTAATTTATCTTATTGATTTAAAATTTATTCTCAAGGGTTGATTCCATGAAAAAGAAAAATTTCATTTTTCCCCCTGGATCTCCCAGGAATGAAGAGGATATAGCAATCACACATTAAGATATATGCAATTAATCGTCACAACCAACTCCAATATGTGATGCAATGCCCTCATTAAACTGTGTTATATAAAATAAAAACATCAAGCAATCTTATATTTCCCTTGTGTCAGCATCCAGTTCATTTCAGTGTTTGGGAGATGTAATTGAAAAGGGAGGGCTTATTTTCAATGCTCTGTGAATTTTCACTAGAAAAGCTCTGGTCACAGTAAAAAGATGGATCAATCCAGCTTGCACAGGAAAATGTATTATTTGTGTCTCAACGATGCCAAATAACTGGTATTAACAACTACCCCTTTAAGTAGCATACTTAAACACTGAAATCCCAGGTGGTACAGGTAGGGCAAGCCTGGTTTCATTTTGTCCAATAGTGAAGACAAAAAACTAAGGATGGGTACTCAAAAAGTAAACTAAAAGGTAGTCTTTTGATTAAAGAAAAACAGCAACTTCACTATTTTTTAAAAGAAGACTGTGTATGTTAAAGAAGACATCACTCCCAGAGGTAATTTCAGATTTTGATTAAAAACTATTATTCCATTTGTTTTTGAAAGCCACCCATACATGTTTATATTTCAAATAAAAATTTCATTTTACTAAATCCTCTCATTTCTCAGAGATTTAGAATCACAGATTTAGAGTTTGAGGGGACATCTGATACCATCTAGTCCAAACCAAATCATTACACAGATGAAGAAATGGAGGTCCAGGTTAGGTAAATAATTTCCCAAAGGTGACTCAGGTGGTGAGCATTAGAGGCAAAATTTGAATGCAGGACAGAATCAATACTTTCTCCATCATAGCTTGATGCTTTCATTCTAAAATTTTTAGCTATCTATCAAATGGCTTTCTAGAATAACTAGACCATGAATTATGAGTCAGTAACAATCTATGCATATCTGCTTTCTCATCTTTTTTTAATCCTTATGAGAATGGACTAAGCATGAATTGTGGGTATATTCAGGATTATAGATTCAGAAAACTAGGGGAGACCTTGGAGGTCATTTAATCCAGCTTCTTGACTTTACAGATGAGGATCAAAGAAATTAAGTTATTTTCCCAAGGTCACACAATTATTAACTGGTAGAACTGAGGTTTAAACCCATACCCCCTGACAATTTTTACTAAAACATTTTGCCTCTCTTACTGTGATTCTGTGAGGTGTCCAAGACTTTATCAATGTGAGTATTCCATCTACCAATAAAACTTTTAAGCCATTGACATCTCTTTTCTCTTTGTGATTCTAGTTCATATCTTTCCATAAATCCTCCTAGATCTTTTTGCAGGGATGGGGTAGGGTTGTGGGCTGTTGAGGTCAAACTCTGAAACTCTGTGTTGTTGTTTTTTTTTTATTATTACATGACTAAACCAACATCCTGGAGGCCTCTCTCTGATTATTCCAGAAAGGCGTCCATATTTCATGAATTTTAATGAAGCATCTAGTCATTCCTCATTCTTAAAACAGAGCTATCCATTTCTACTAGTCAGACATATATGTGATAATGTCTTTTATGCCACTTCTTCTGTAAAAGACATTGTTGACAGTATGCTGTGCCACTTAAAGTTGTTATATGTCCCCTCATTGTCTTTGGATTCACCTGTTTTTGGACTGTTTTGAGAGCAGGTTGTTCTGTGGCTTTGCAACCACAAAGCCATCATCATCATCATCATCATCATCATCATCATCATCATCATCATCTTCATCATCATCATCATCATGTTTTTGTATTAGGCACCAGCTTGGGATAACCAAACATGCCATAAAATTTCTCAGTTTAGACCCAGTCAGATGTCCTCCTCCTAGGCAAAACTGTGGCAAACTCATTGAAAATATTCAGTGCCTCTTGTTATGGTAATTAGGGTGGGATTTTTTTGTTTTCTCTTTTGGAATGCTAAAGTAATCCAGTACCTTTGATGAGTCTTGCCTTTCAAATATAATGGCAAGCAAAATGGAGTTTTTGTTGTCTTTTGTTTCTTTGATTGAATCAAGAGTCTTTGAACTTCTTAAGAAACAAGAAGGTTGAGACAGCTAGTGGTGCAGTGAGTAGAGCACCAGCCCTGGAGTCAGGAGTACCTGAGTTCAAATCCAGCCTCAGATACTTGACACACTTACTAGCTGTGTGATGCAGCCTTCCCCCTCCAAAAAAAAAAGAAAGAAACAAGAAAACCTAGATTGCATAGTTACATGGTTGTGACACCCTCTGACCCTAAGAAGGGTATATAAGATCTGAGGTTGGTGTTTTGTTTTGGGGTTCTCACTCACTGGAAGAGTGTTGTATGATTTGACCAGACCAGACTCTGGGTAGCCATTGTTAAGAGCCCCCCAGCTTTGAAAACCCAGATGTTGGTGCTTCTCTTTTTGGTAACTATATGTGATGTCTTGATCAGACAAAGCTCATCTGTTGATCGGTTTGTAGTTTCTGTTTGTATTTGCTCTGAAGTTCAGGGTTGGATCTTTTCCCCCTGAACTAAGTGAATGATACATGTATTTTTAATTAAACTGAGATTGTTAACCCCTTAAAGTTGCTGTCCTTGGAAAAGCAGATCAAAGAACCTGTGGTAGCAGTCCTCCTGTGTGCTCTTATTGTTGGTCTTGTTATTGATCTTTCACCTCCACAGCACCTGCTAGCAACATGGTTGTTCCATCTGTTTAGGGTATACAGACTGATGAAGCAAAGCAATGGGCTGCCCAACCAACTATATGTCGTAATCTGGGGTACACACATTCCTTGCACAGTCTTTCCTGTGCCGAATTCTAAGATAATATATTATGAATAACCATGAATCTCACTGAGAAATTCCTACAGTATTTATGGGTTTTATAAAGGCAATCAGAAGTCATCTGCCAATAAAAACATCTGAAGAAACCCAATATGTACAGGGAATCCCTCTGCTATTTGGACTTTGATAGTATATCCAATATCCACTACAAGACTTGAAAATAAATACCTTGAGTTTAATCATTATAAGAATAATTTTTGCCTCTCTTTGTATCCCTGGCACTTAGCACATGACTTTAAATGGTTGTATCTATGTATGTGTATGTATGTGCATACACACACATATGTGTTTACAAATATACATACATATATGTGTTTGTGTGTGGGTAGATAGATGTCACATGGTTTGAGAATCACCCTTATGACTATTCTTCCTTTTGCCAAGATTATTTTTCACAATTAACAAAAAATAAGTGCAGTAGAGTCTAATATTCATAGACCCTTTCAGTCATTCAGTTTTTCATTAATTCTAGCAGCTTCTTTGCTTATCACTCATAATCTGCCCTAATTACACTCATATCCATGAGAGCCAGCATTCTTTGGGAAAAAAAAAAAAAAGTTTGGCTCTGTCCTGGCAAACTGATGGGTTGAAAAGGGCCATTGCCTTCTTTACTTGTACATTAGAAGGAATAGGTCAATTTTGAAATACTTGGCCTTCCTGACATTTTGGTGCCTGTTCAAAGTATACATACTGATGAACCAAGTTAATGGGCTGCCCAACCAACTGCATGGGTGTTCTCCTTAGTTAAGTGACTGTGAAGCTATGATCTACTCTAGAAAGCATCTGTAAAAACCTATCTATCCCCTGATACCCTGGACATATGGTACGCTAATCTCATAAATATTTTCTAGACTTGAAACAGTAGAAATGTGATCTCCCTCCCTTCCTCTCTCTCTTTTCTCTTTCCCTCTCCCCCTCCCTCCCTTTCCCTCTCTCCCTCCCTCTAAAAGAAGAGGTCTGAGAGGAGTAGTCAATAATACCATCTATGGTCCTTTCCATTTTCTTGCAATCATATCCTCCTTTGTAATCAAGTAAACAGACAAAATATAAACGTGCTAGGACTTATGAAATATTGAGGGTGAAAAGAACAGCACTAATGTAAGGTTAGTGGGGAATAAGATCTTCCCTGCCTGTCAATAGGCCTCATGTGGAGCCCATTAAGGGAAGCTTGCTTGCTTGTAGAAAGGCTTACACACCTTTTGTTAATTTCTAATTAGGCACTGAGCCTATTAGCTGAAAGAGGATATTTCCTGAGAGGTGAGATTTTGCTTTGGGGGGCTTGCTTATAAGAAAGATGTTGTGATTACCTGGTTAAGACTCTTGAGTGGTCATATATTCAGAATCCCACAACTGCTCAGAGGTAAAGGCTCTCTTGACTCTCAATCCAGTGGTGCATGTAAAGGACATAAGTATATATATATAGAGAGAGATAGACAGATATATATATATACACACACACATATATACATACATATATACATACATATATGTGTGTGTATATACGTACATGTATAAACATATATACATGTACATGTATAAACATATATACATGTACATGTATAAACATATATACATGTATATGTTGTATACATGTACATGTATAAACATATGTACATGTATATGTATAGTGTGTATACATGTGTATATATGTATATGTATATGAAGTGTATGTGTACACACACACACACACATCAGTTTTGCTTTGATTCAGCCAGTAGAGCTCTGTCTGTTGGTCTTTATTTCTCTTCTCTGTATTTTCTCTGTTTGTCTTTTATGTAATTAAAATAAAATTATGGACACCTTTTTGAGCAGTCTTTCCTAGTAAAGCAGATAAAAAAACCTGTACTAGCAGCCATCCTGGGTATGCCAGTGTGCTTGCCAATTACAACTAAGTTCAGACAGTACTTAAATAGAAAACTACATTAATAAATGATAAATTATTTCAAATGTAGCACCACAAAATGAAATAAGGGATATGATGATAAAATAAGCTAAACAAGAAAGAACAATCAATGACAAAAATGATTTCTATATCATTGAAAATGGATAATCCAAGTTTTACTTCCACTGAGTAGGATATTTGGAAATTAAAGGTTTATGGCTAGTTGTACTTTTTGGCTAGCTCAACAAAAAAATTGCACATTCTGTCAAACTCTGCTAATGAAAACCTCAGATCTATAAATCTCATTGCATACATTAGTAACTTAAGCATACAGAGTGTAATTGAATCTTTGATAATTAGAGATTAGGATCATCACTCTGAACATAAATTTGTACAGTTTGATTATATCACTTGAGATTTAGATAGAAGGTATGGGAAATTATACTGAATTTGCAGTGATCCTAGGACAGATCGTAAATGTACATTTTTCATCTAAATATCTGCTGATGGTTGTTTCCCAGTCAGTTGCTACTTTCTCTGGTAAGTGCACTGGAGGTATTTTTTTTAATCTGTTTGATTAAAGAGCAGTGCATCCGTTTTGGTCAGTAATGACAAATGACAAAGATGAGGCAGAATTACTCATGTCATATTTTGAGTATTTTTTTTCCTAGCATGAAGAATGATTTAATTGGGAAGAGTATTAACAGGTAAACTGTCAACCAAGAGAAATAAGGAGATAGCAAGAGAGCACCCAGATTCCCTCAGTAAGTTTAATTCAAAGGCCTATAAACTCCTGGTGTAGCAGAAAGTAATAAAGGTCTCCTGTGGGAAGAATCAGGAGACCAGGGATCAAATCATATTTTGATACTGTCTGTATGGCCATAGGTCAGTAACTTCACTTCCTCGACGCTCACTTGCCACATCCATAAAATAGGGGAAACAATTTCTCTTCCTCACAAGATAAGGTGAAAAAGGAATTGGCAAAATTTAAAGTGTTACATACATATAATTTACTAGAATATCATAACAATATCTGTAGCTAGGTGGCAAAATGGATAGAGTGCAGGATAGGGAGTCAGGAAGACTTATCTTCCTGAGCTCGAATCTGGCCTCTGACATTTACTAGCTGTGTGACTCTAGATGAGTCACTTAACCCTGTTTTTCTCAGTTCTTCATTTATAAAATGAGCTGGAGAAGGAAGTGGCAAACCATTTCAATATATTTACCAAGAAAACCCCAGATGGGGTCATGAAGAGTTGGACATGACTGAGCAAAAACAAATAACAATATTATATAACAAAAAAGAAAAAAATAATAATGTGGTCTAGGCTGTATTAAAAAAAAACAAATAAACAAAAATTTTGGATTAAAATAGGGAAGACAACTGTGCCTCTGTACCCTTTCCTAGTATTGTATTTAATTATGATCACAGTTTTTAGGAAATGTTGAAAAGAAATTAGAATAAATGCTGGGGGTAGAAGGAAGGTGGGGTAGAAGGAAGGAGTCTCAAAATATGACATACAAGGAGATTGCTTAAAGGAATTGGACATATTTATCCTGACAAAGAAAAGACTAAAGTAGTACATGATAGCTGATTTCAAGAATCTGGCAGGAGGAGATTTAGAATCACTTTTCTTGGCCTCACGTACTCAGGAACTTCAGGTTTGATAGTAGTGTTATACCGTTTGTTTATACCTTAACCCCTTTCATCTTGGAATGTACCAAAACTGGTGTACTTGGTAACTTTAGTCCATTACACAGGTATTTATTGACCAAAATCATTGACCTAAGTTCCCTACCACCTCCATCCCAAAAACCTAGAATTCTGAGAGGAAATGGCCATAGCAATGCTACTTTCCTTCACACAGAACACTAGATTAATCACCCCAACTGATTAGTATTTCCTCATTCTTAGGACAACACTCTGGCTCCAGGAATCTCCTAATTGAAATTCTGGCTCTTAAATTCACCATTATTGGTTTAGCTAATCTTGTCCTTTTGGGACTCATTTCTACTTTTCCCCATTCAGTTTTCTCTTCTTTCCTTTTTTTTCATTGTGCCCTGTGGAAGATTTCTGTATCTTTGACAAAATTTTCTTCACACTATATCTGCCTTTTTACACTTTAATTTTCATCTTGAGCTTAAAGAAACACATTTTACTCTGAAGTTTCAGCCTTTCTTACTTGAGAAGAGAAACTTTTGACGAAGTCCCCAGCATACCTTTACTGTTGGTTATAAGTACACCAGTACAAAAAAAATCCTAGAAACAAATATTTTCCAACAAAGTTCTTAACCATTTGAGAAACATGGAATTTGTTCTCATTTTAAGCCTCATAAAAACAAATGTGTCCTCCAAACACTAATGTTCTGTGATTTAAGGGAGACCTGAATTATGGGTATTTCTTGTTTGATGGAATTTATGCAGTTTTCAGAATTTGGCTCTATAAATACATGGAATTTCCCTAGTAACTTTCACTGAAAGTTGAGATGTATTCCTGTGGGAGGAAGCACTGAAAAGGCTGAATTAGAAATTTTTGACAAGTAGGGATTCATGTGGCTATCCATCAGATCCATGAGATACTGGATGACTTAGTGAATCAGCCTGGGTTCAACTATGAAACATTTTCAGTTTGTTGCCTCCCTTTCTCACCTTCAGATTTCTACCTTTCAGTCCTAAATATTTTACTTATACATATGAAACTTCATGGAGTTTCCTAACCTTTGCTTCTAGAATTCTGTTTTGTTCCTTTTTCCTTTTTCTTGGCATTTATAATATTTATAACAATACTGTACAGTATCAACAGAGATCTTAAATGAAGACACTTATCTAAAACAAACTATGCTTCATTTAAAAATGACATAATTGTGTGACTTCAGATTCTCTCAAATTAGTTTGTGGCCAACTTTTCAATGTTATATGTATATTTGAAACTCTATTGTTCTTTTGTTGTTGTTGAGTAGTAATGAATACATGTGGGTTATGATTATCCAAACATTAAGAATATCTAATTATGCTTTTGTAAGATCAAGCAAAGTGAGACTTTTTGTTGTCTTTTGTTTTTGAGTGCTTCTCAGCACTAAGCCAATCCAATGCCTTTGATTGAGTCTTGCCTTTGTTTGTAGAAAGGCCCACACCTTTTTGCTAATTAGGTCACTGGAGGTATGAAACCCTCAAGAGGTGTAAAGTACTCTCACCCTGAAGAAGTATATATATACTCTGAGTTTAGCATTTTGTTTGGGGCTCATTCATTGGAAGAGTATTGGTGTGGAGATGCTGGGTAGCTGTTAATGAGAACTCCCCAGCTTTGAAAACCCAGATGTTGGTGCTTCTGTCTCTGGTAACTGTGTATGTATTGCTATGGTCAGATAGACAGAAGCCTGTCTGTTGATTTGTGTTATTTTGCTCTGTTTGTAATTTCTGCTTGTAATTTCTATTTGTATTTGCTATGGAATTCAGGGTGCTGACTGTTTTCCCTGAACTAAGTGAATGATATATGTATGTTTGATTAAAGTGAGATTGTAAACCCATTTAAGTTGCTTTCCTTAGAAAAGCAGATCAAAAAATCTGTGCTAGCAGCCCTCCTGTGTGCTGGTGTTGTTGGTCTTATACCTCCACAGCAGCTGCTACCAACATTGTTTTTAAAGCATTATATAGAATATGTTTAAGGAAAACATTATTTTTACAGAGATTCTCAAGTGGTCATATGGAGTTAATCCAGTTCCCAAAATGGTTACTTTTCTATTAATCAATAAGGCATTTTGTGGCATAATATCAGCTCCTTCCCTTGGGTAAATTAAGAATTGAGCCTTACTATGGCATTTGGGCAATTCTTTAGGAAGAGAGTTGATGTAAGAAAGGGAAGTGGCTTTGCAAGCTGTTGCTTTAAAAAAGAAGCCTATAGATACATCAAACTAGCCCTTTTTGTGTAGTTAATCAGTCAATCAAAACCATTTAATTAAGCATGTAGTATATACCAGGTGCCGTACTAAGTTTGCAGAATAAGAAGAACAGCAAAAACACCATCTCTGCCCTCAAAGAGCTCACATTCTAATGAAATAAATTTGCAAATAATTATATATAGACAAGATAGTGTTTCCACAATATAAATGGAAAGTCATCTCAGAGTGAAGGCACTAACAAAAAGTGGACATTTCGCAGAAGGTAGGATATGGAGTAAACTAAAGGAACTAGCCCATAGGATGCTCTTTAGTGACTTTTCCCACTTCAGGACTACCCATGATGTCCTCTTTAAGTTGATATGTATACTAAATGGCTAGGAACAGGGGGGAAGATCAACCAGTGGCATATTGTCTTGTAGGCCTTCCTACTATTACTTTATTCTTGCGTAACCATTTGCAGTATAGAATTAACACATATAATTTATACTTACAACAATCTTGTGGGTTTACTTTAGGTACACATTATGGCTCCCATTTTACCACTGAAGAAAAAGAGATTCAGAGATGTTAAATGACTTGACCAAAATCATATATTTGTCCAAGACAGAATTCAAACTTAGATTATTTTGTGCCAATTTCAGTGCTCCTTCTATCACATTTGACTGTCCAAGTGAAGAGGTTTAATCAAAATGAATATGGTAGGGAATCATAGGTTTCTAGGGGTGCTCATGACCCCAAAATACCAACATGCTGAGTCCTGCCAAAAGAATTCGACTCAAGCCTTCTCAGTCAAGTGAAAAGACAAAGTTTATTAGGGATTCACCATAATGGGTTGTCTTAAGAAATCCCATCCTTTGTGATGCCTGTTTTCACAAGCAGGCCAGATTCAATCTACTGAGCCAGATTGAATCTGAGCACCTTCATGGAGGCAAGATGGAGATTATATACACAAAGATAGTGGGAGGGATTGAGGGGTGGTCTGGGGTGACTAGAGGAGGGGTTTAGGGAGGGACTTGAGGAAGAGTCTAAGGAGGAGCTTGATGGGACTGAGATGAGGTCAGACTCCAGGGTGGGAAATAGCTGAAGGCTATATGGAGACATACAGACAATAGAGGGCTGGGGTAACAGAGCTAGGGTACAGATATTTTGATCAGGATTAAGTATGGGAAACAGCTGGACAATAGAGGGCTAGGCTAGGCAGAGACTTGGGCCCAAGGATAATGCAAGGCCCATGGCCTTAGGGGAACACCAGATCCAGTTGGAAGACTCAAGGAGAGTTCAAGGGGGCTCCCAGAGACTGTATTCCAGATTCAAGGGGGTTCCCAGAGATTGTGCCTTCATCACAAGGGTATTTTTCCAAAATACAATCACTTATAAACATTATAAATTATATTATGCCTGGATTTATGAAATAATTTATGACTTAAATTATTATAAAATAGCAAGGACATAGAAAGATACAAACATACTTATGTCTTTGCTTTTTAAGAATGTGACCTTAACTAGTTCATTTTTAATAATATGTGAAAGGCAGCTAGGTGGTACAGTGGATGGAATGCTGGGTCTGGAGTCAGGAAGATTCATTTTCCTGTGTTCATACCTGATCTCTGAACCTTTCTAGCTGAGTGACAGTTGCTAAGTCATTTAACCCAGTTTGCCTCAGTTCCTCACATGTAAAATGATCTGGTGAAGGAAATGGCAAGCCACTCCAGTATCTTTGCCTAGAAAAGCCCAAGTAGAGTCACAAAGAGTTGGAAACATCTTAAATGACCAAATAACAATAACAAAAATATGATTTGAAAAATGTAAAAACATGTAACAATTACAAAGTGCAAATTATGTCTTATTTCAGTTTTGTTATGAATGGTAATAGATTGATAGAAATGCATATGTACGTATTTGTATGCATATGTATGTAAATGTGTATGTATGTCTAGATATAATGTATAATTAATAACAATTACCATTCTATCACCTGGTTCTAGGTCATTCATCCAGTGGATATTCAATAAGCATTTATCAATTGATTGACAGTAGCTACTACCGAAATGCAATGCTATTATTTCTAACACCAGTATTGTAGAAAGTATAGGACATGTGAAGACAATGAAGATTTATTATTGAAAGTTCTCTATCCTAATACCAATAGATCTATGATCTTTTCAAGGTGTGCATTCCCCTCCAATGCATCTATGTCTACCTGTCCTGCTTTACTCTCATCCATCTCTTCTAGTTGTCTTGATATAATGAGCATATCAATAAAGCACATTGGTTATTAAAAATAGTTTGACATAGGACCTGAAAAGGGGACTTTTTTTAAGGAAACAGGAGTACATGACAAAATTGAGCTAAAATCACTCATCATAAAATGGAATAAATAAAGAAGAAAATACTCAAGTAAAATCAAAATGATAGTGATTCCTTCTTTTTTACCATAGAAATTTTATATTGTGTTATCCACTTTTTATTAATTCCATCATGATTTATTGACTTAAAAAAATAGAGATCTTGGTTCAATAGAACAAAACGTTACCTTTAAGACTTCTCCTACAACATCATCTCTTCCATGCAAATTATTCAATTCCTTGAAAGACATAATAAGAAACAGAGGCAACTAGGTGATGCTGTGGATAGAACATTGGACCTGGAGCAAGGAAGACATGAGTTCAAATCTAGCCTCAGACATTTGCTATCTGTGGGTCCTTGGGTAATTCACTTAATCTCTGTCAGACTCAATTTCTCCAACCCTAAAATGGGAAAATAATAGCATCTACCTCCCAGTGTTTCTGTGAGGATAAACTGAGATGATATTTTAAAGTGCTTAGCCTAGTGTCTGGCACATACAAAGCATTATATAAATGGAAGCCATTATTACTATTGCTATTACAACTTTTATTCAAGGACCTTCTGATAATTAAAGTCAAATGAATCATAAAACAAGGAAAATATCTGTCTAAAGATGTCTATTGCTGTCACACAGGAGATCTATACAAAGTTTCATTCAAAAGAGATAAATTGCAAAGCAATTCAAGTATATTTGCAGCTGTTTGTGGATGGAGTTATATTGATTTAATCAAGTCCTGGAACACTTTGAAACACATAATCATTCAAAAAAAATTGGCCTAATTATCCACACAGGAAAAACCAAATCACTAAAAACTGTCTATTGTCCGTACTGTCTATTATGATATACATTTAGATGGACAGCTTGTGAAGTACATCCATAATTCATCCATCAGTCAATCAGTAAACATTTTTAAATGTCATAGTTCCAAGAACTATGCTAAAAGCTGGATCTCTTAGACAGACACTTAAAATAGAAAATAAGGGGACAGCTAGGTGGCACAGTGAGCAGAGCAACAGCCCTGAAGTCAGGAAGACCTGAGTTCAAATGTGACCTCAGACACTTGACACACTTACTAGCCATGTGACCTTGGGCAAGTCACTTAACCCCAATTGCCCTGCCTTCCCCCCTCCCAAAAGAAAAAAAAATAAAAAAATAGAAAATAAGCTGATATTGGAACTGAATGGGAAAAAGTTGAATATATTTGATTACTTTTAATTTTCTTAAGTTCTTTTAGAGAGCATTACTTGGAGTCAAAGACACAAGTTCAAATTCTGCCTCAGAAATTGACTAGCTGTTAGACCCTGGGCAAGCCACTTAACTTCTGTCTGCCTCAGCATCCTCATTTGTAATATGGAGCTAATAATAGTTAATATTTGTTAAGCATTTTATGACCCTTTAAGTGATGCATGAAAAAGTTTGTTATTGCTGTTGGTGTTATTCCAAGCTTCTCCTTGAAACAAAGACCCACCTTTGAATTTATGATGATATTCTAATGAAATTATTGCCTGACTGAAAGTCACATGTTACTATAGTCCCAAAATAATTGATATGTAAGTAAAGAGCCAAGGGCATGGTAAGCATAAGCAAGAGTTTTAAAAGAGAAAAAGCATAAAGTACCTTGTGAATGAATGAATAAATAAATGAATGAAAAAGCATTTGTTGAGTGCTTACTGTGTGAAAAGCACTTTTAAGTGACAGGAATACACATAGAAAAAGTGAGACAGTCTCTTCTATCAAGAAGCTCACACTCTAATTTGGAGAGGAAACATATTAGGCAAAGGTCAGCTAAAGGTGAGATGAAAAACTCCAATAACATAAAGTGGGGCAAATGGAAAACCCCAAAGGGGTTTTATCAAACAGATGCATGAGAAAAAGAAACAATAAGACAGTCCCATGGCCAATTTCCTCTTTGTAATGTGTTAGGGGTCAGTAAAAGAAATGTGATTTTTCTATTTTTTCTTTATTTTTAGCATGCCTTAGTCATTTATGTCATATATTTTTATATCCATTAAATAAAATCATCAGTATACATTTCCAGGGCTCTGCTTTAAACTATTTAAGAAGAAAGATTCAAGAGATAGAAGCCACCAGCTGTGTTTTCTCCAGAAATAATATACTTTCAAGCAAATTACAAACAAATCCTTTCACATTTTAAAGCTTTCTGCCTTTTGGATTTATTAAATTCCTCTAACTCCAGCTGTGACAGTCATGAGGAAAGTCAAAAGGAAGAGTAGGGACATCTGACAACATGCTACTAAACTGTCAGGCAAGTTACTCACTGGGCCACATACCACCAACTCATCATACATATACTAAAGGAAAAAAACAGGTAGAATTTATATAATATTGCAGTTTTATGTGAAATAATTTAAAGATCCTTAAGTTTAAGTTACATCATTACATTATTCTTTTATTTTAACAGGCCATTTGGCTAGAAAAATTTTATATTAATAACTCATACATGTTAGAGTTACTTTTCACCTTTCATTCATAGAAAGCAGATAACTAGGTGTGATCCTAGATACTAAAGTTAAATTTGTGCCCTTCCTAACTCACACACAGATTTAACAGCAATGAAATCTGTGGATGGAAGACCTACAGAACTGTTGACAGTCAACCAGCAGCCTAGAGAGTTGCTTCTCAGCTTATGGGAGTGTAAGGGGGTATAGGTTGGCGTGGGGGGGTGGGGGGAGAAGGCCCAATTATCCATTAAAGGAGAAAGAGAAAAATATGTGCTAACCTAAGAAGATAATTCCCATCAGTAAATTCTGGATGTATCTGCTCATTTCCTCTTTCAGGTATGCCTATCCCCAGCTAGGTGGCACAGTGGATAGAGCACTTGGCCTGGAGTAAGGAAGACATGAGTGAGTTCAGATCTGGCCTCAGATACTTACTAGTTCAGGACAAATCACTTTACCTTTGCCAGGTAGGTGATCCTTGGTTGTAGTCCTAGTTCCTTTGTCTTTCAGAATATCATGTTCCATGACCTTTAATCCTTTAATGTTGTAGTTTTAAGTCTTGTATAATCCTGACTGTGGCTACCTGATTTTTGAATTGTTTCTTTCTGACCACTTGCAGTATTTTTCCTTCATCTGAGAGTTCTGAAATTTGACTATAATGTTCCTAGGAGTTTTTATTTTGGGATTGCTTTCCTGAGGTGATCAGTGGGTACTTTCAAGGTATATTTTTCTTCTGGTTCCAGGATATCAGGACAGTTTTCCTTGATAATTTCTTGACAGATGCTATCCAAGTTTCCCTTTTGATTATGGCTTTCAGAGAGTCCAGTGATTCTGATATTGTCTTTCCTGGATCTATTTTCAGTTGTTTTTTTTCAATGAGGTATTTTACATTTTTTCTATTTTTTTTCAATTTTTCAAAAATCTTGTTTAATTGATTCTTGATGTCTCATAGAGTCATTAGCTTCCACTTGCCAAATTCTAACTTTTAAGGAGTTGTTTTTCTCAGTTAGCTTTTGTACTTCCTTTTCTATTTGGCTAATTATATTATTTAAGTAGTCATTTTCTTTTTCTTAGCTGTTTACTCTTTTTTTTATAATTCTCTTTCATCACTCTCATTTCTTTCCCCAATTTTTCTTCTGCCTCTCCCCTTTTACTTGAATGAGACAGACCTTTCTTGCTGATATTTCAGCTTTCTTAGATTTCTCAGGATTTGTTTTGGGGCTCTATTTTATGGTTGTTTGGAGTTGAATATGTGAGAGTTACAGCAATTTATTGCTTATTCTGCCCTCTTGGCTGCTGGAAGTTATGAGTATAAGGATTTATCATATTTAATCATAAAGCCAATCTATGATAACACCAAACCAAAGTGTCATGATTTTAGTAATCTGTAGGCTTCTTAAAGTGCCCTACAGTGTTTTGCTGTGGGCTTCTGTCCATTACAACTTATAAGTCTTCTCTTTTATTTGTTCAACTTCTGAAATACTGTTACCTGTTAATGTTAATACATTTGCCCTCATAGAGCAAAATATTTTTATGGTATATGTCCTAGCTTGAACACTCAGTACCTTCAGCCCAGGGCCCCAAGTTATTATTTATTAAGGCAAAAATACAAATTAGTTAACACTGATGTATGAGATGCTACCAAGGTTATCACCTCCATCTCCAGATGTGATCAATCAGTAGAGTCCGTTATCGAATCAAATTTCACTGATATTTTGAACAAATTATGTGATGAGAATATTTCTAAGTTCCTAGGGTTTAAGAGGCAGAGGAATATAAAAATGGAACAGGTGAGTCTTTCTAACAAACATTTATAGTCCTTTCTATGAAACAGGCAACATTGTTATGAAGGTTCTTGCCTCAATAGTACAATTTATCTGGTGTGTTTTTTTTTCTTTTTTTCCCCTCAGAAGAACAGTAATAAGCTTCTTCAGGCTACTGTGTCTTATCATAACTGTGTGTTTGAAAGGGGTAAATTGTATTAACTTATTTAGGATGTAAAAAATGGTGCTTATTTTTTTTAAGTCAGTAGCCCTCTCTGAGATATTAAATTACTTACAAAAGGAAATCTGTTTCTAGTATAACCTGCTTTCTAAGTACAGTCCTGGGGATAAAATGTGGCTACCTAGAAGTAGGACTTGAAAGGCCAATAATCAGCACACCTTGGTTCTAGTAAAAACTTTGCCACTGTTTGAGAGCAGGAGACAGATAGAGACAAGTAAGGATATAGACTGGCAATGGTGCTCAATAGGGACTGAGAGTTGGTGCCATCTTCCTTCTAATCTCCCTCATCTGAGCAATCATGTGTTCAAGTCCATTCTGTACACCAGCCACCACCTTCATGCCTCTGAGGAACATTTGATTTACTTTTCTAGACCACGCCTCCATCACTTTCAGAGATGCTGTAGAGACAAACCCTGGGAAAGTAATAGAGTCTATTCGGAAAGGGAAAGAGAAAATAGTCAAAGTGCCTACTTGGAGAAAAAAAAAATGTTATATTGCAATAATTTATCACATAAGACTTGAAACAAAAACATTTATCATCTCTAAGAATCAACCAGACAAACCCCAAACTAGGATGTCCAAAATCTAAGCCCCTTGCTAAGCGTGTTCTGAGTTTCCCTTCTACTTTGGCCTTGGTAAAGGTAAGAAAGTTATTGTCCCATGATTTTGCTAATACTGGACAGGGCAGCAGTAAAAAAAAATCAGTCTTCAAACTAAGCAGGCTAATTGGCATTCACTTATATAAGTATAATCTCTGAACAATTTATTTTTTTCTTACTTATGTACAAATAAACTTGCAATTTTAGGGGTTAGCTTTTGTGACTGTATTTTGAGATCTCGCTAATCTTATGCAAGGTTGATGATGAGGTGAGGGCAGATTTGAAAGGCCACTTGAGATGGAACATTTTGGGTTTCTACTGAAGAAAAAAAATGTTACCATCTCTGTAGTTTTGTTCATACTTCAAAACAAAAAAATTCATTGTTCTTAAATTGGCAGAAGGACTTCAGAAACATGAATGAAATGAACATTCTTCTTACATTAAGATTTTATATGTGCCATGGATACAGAAGTAGGATTTTTTGTTGTAACTAGCATACTTTTCTTTAAATTATAAAGAACACATAATGTACAGGAAACTTTGTCTCTATACTAATAGGGACACAGCTCAAGCAGATTGAAGGAAATGTTCTCTATAGCAGAAATGCCAAAGTACAGTTATCTTATTTCTCTAAAGTCTACATGTTAAAAGCAGAAATTTTTAACAAAACTTCTTAAGGAGACACCAGTTACCCTACCATGTTTTTATTCCTTGCCTCAGATTCATTTGAAGACAACAAAGAGGATCATGGGAGCTGAGAGGAGCCTTGTGAATAGAGGTACATTTATAAATTTGTTAGGTAAGGTCCCTGAAATAATTTGAGGGAATTTAGAATGACTAATCTGTGATTTGCCTTCGGTTCAATAGAATTTTCTTCTCTCAAATCAAGTAGTTGGTTGGGGCCAGGGAACTTGAGTGAGGGCAGCAGAAGATAGGCAAAAAACAAAACAGAACAAAAAACTTACATTCCTTCTTCCTAGGAAGGAGTATCCTTGCTTTCTCTAGTGATCTGGCTGGATTGGGTGCCATGATTTTAGGCTATGAAGGCTAAAGTGTTTTAGCCTCCCTGGTAGGGGAAAGGCTTAGTACCTGCTATACAATCGTCCCTGCCTCCCCCCAAAAAAAAATCAATAGCAGATATATACCAATGGCACCAAGGGACCGATGAAAAGCAAGAGGTAACAGATAGTTGTTCACAGAGTCCTATAGCAAGAGACAATGTAATTCTCAGGAGAAAGAGATACAATGCCAAAAAGAGAGAAACAGAGAGCCACACAAAAACATTGTTAGGGGACATGAGTGTTTCTATTGAACTGGAGTTGTGAACTGCTCCGTATTTTCTTGTGTCCTGGCCATAGATATCCCTGTGTATGACCATATACCTTCCCATGACACATTTATGTTCTCTGTTTATGTGCCCTTTCATTTGTCAACCTGAAATAAAGAGGACTACCAAAGTAGTAAGAACTAGGGTCTTTTAAGAAGCAAGGCGATCACAATCCTGGGTTACCATAAGTCCCATGAGAGGTATAGCCTTGAGAAACTATTACATAAGTTGCTTTACATAACAACTAAAAGTCCATAAAGAAGTCTAGGGGAAGCAGGGACGAGGGGTGAATTCTGGTTAGAACAGCAGGCTCAGGTTTCAGGTGCAGCAATGGGGAAACTTGTTTGGATCTGCTACAATCATAGGGTCAGTTGGGATCAAAGTCAAGTAACCCCTTTCTGATGTCTGCATTCAACATTCTTTTTTAAACTGGTTTAGATAGTTCTCTCTTAACTGGTTTCAATTGCCCTCAGGCAATTTGTAGCTCTAGGATCAAACAAGGTCAGCAGCTGCATTCAACACATTTATGTTCTCTGATCACATAGGTTCTTTTTATGTGAGCATTCCTGTGGGCATGAGAAAGCTCTCCCTCTCTCTCCTTTATTTTGGTCAGTTAATTTGCTATTCTGTTTGATTAAATTTATTTTGCTTTGAATTAATATATCCTTTGTGGTTGATTTAATCGAAATAAAGAACCATTTGGGGCTAGTGAGCTATAGTTTTAGACAGGTGCTAACCCAGAGAGACTGAAATGTCCATGAGGAGAGCCCCAAATATTATATACAAAGTTCAAAATTATACTCTTTATTTCCATTTCAAATAATAAGTTGTGGCCTTCCAATAACCAAACCAAGAATTTCCTGAAAATGGAGAGATGAAGTACATCTTAAAAACTCAAGGCTTTAGGCAGGTGAATGTCACAAACAATAATTGTACTGATGAACAAAGGTAAAAATGAAACAAACGTTTTCCCCAGTCACCTTTCTCCACTGACATTTATTTAAAACCAAGGTTCAGTTTTGGGGAATTTTAATTATATTGACAAAACACTTTTCAAAATAAATAAATAAATTAAATTCTGGTGCTGCAGAAATTTTACTTTTTTAAGTTCAAATCCAGCTTCAGATTTTTAGTAACTATATGATCTTAGGCATAAACCTCAACCTATGCCTGCATCAATTTCCTCATTTGTGAAATGGGGATAATGATAGTACCTATCTCCTAGGGTTGCTGCAGGGATCAATATGATATAATATTTGTAAAATCACTTTGAAAACTTTAAGCGTTATATAAATAACAATAACAATGATAACTAGCATTCATATATTTCTTTAAGGTTTGTGAAGCACTTTACAAATATTATTTCATTTCATCCTCCCCAAAACCCTGAAAGGTAGTTTTTTATTATCATTTTCATTTTACAGATGAAAAGACTGAGGTAGAGAGAAGGTAAGTGACTTGTCCATAGTCACACTCCTAGGACATGACTAAGGCAAGATTGGTAATCAGTATTTGCCGTCCTCCAGGTCCAGCTCTCTATCCACTGTGCCATCTAAGACTTATGTCCTTAAATGCAGGCTGGTTGTTTATTGCTTTTACTAATCTGCTTCCCAACTCTGGCACACTAATTGCAGTGAAAATATATAAGAAGAATGAGTACCCTTAGAATCCAATGAAGGTTTCTTTTCCATATGAATTACATGCAAGATATCAGAAGCCTGTGGCAATGAGCCCCTTATAAGAATCATATTCACCATCAAGGAAAGGGGTCTATTTCTACAGTCTTTTCAGCTTACTGAAATAGGGATCTGATAAATCTTACTAAATATGTTATGCATTGATTATATGGCAGTATATTTGCTCAGAATATTTAATTTGTTTTCTTCTGTCTGTTATGTTAATGGGAATGGGAAAATCTTTCCCATCCATTCATAGGCCTATGTGACCTGCTTTGAGCCAGAGTCACATGGAAGCCTGAGTCACATAAGCCTGGGTCACATGGAGCCTGTGATATGGGGAGTTTGCTGAACAGGTGAAGCAGGAAGTGAGACAGAGTTGTCAGAGCTGGAAGAGAGAGCAGGCAGGGCACCTAGCATGAGTGAGAGAGGGAGTGATTTTGCTTAAGTGAGCTTGTTCATGGGGAGGTCTGAGAGAGGGAAGGCTTAGAGATGGCAGTGCTCTGCATTTGCAATGTGTAAAGACTTCTTTATTACTATGATGGATTTGACTTTCTGGTGTTTGAATAAATGTCTTGGTTTCATCTTTGAGCTAGAAAGTCTATTGAATCTTGTGATTCAAACCTGTAAATACTCCGGCATATTCATAGCAACCACTGTGGGTATCACATTGGTGATTTACTGTTACAAGGAGATAGTATTATCACGTAATGAATAAAAAACACATAGTCAATTAAACTCAGAGCACATAGGCCACTGAGTTGGACTGCTGTTAGGGTGGTACCCACAATTTGGATCAGTATGCTTTGGTCTATCTACCCTGACTACATACTTGGACAAAAGAGAGATTTGCCAATAAATTAATAAATAAATGTACTCATTATTATAGTTTGGATATTGAAATTATTCTAATGGGTAGCAAGAGCTTGGGGGATAAATGTAACAAAACATTCAATGGGTCTCTATTGTCTGTGCATTAAAATGCAAAGTCTTTAACTGACATTTATGGTTCTCTACAATCTCACTTTTATTTACCTTTCCATCGTCATCTAACATCAATCCCCTGTAGTAACCCTATGTTTTAGCCAAAGTAGAATACTACCTTCCAGGCTTCAGTCAGTTCTTGCTTCCAAACACTTATCCAGACTGCCTGAATTCAACTAAGCATGAAGTGATACATAGGCATAAATCAAAAAGCTATTGCAGCTGGAGAGCTTAAAATGTATTCCGATCATGTATTTAGTTAAAATAACTTGATCATATTATAGAATGTTTCAAAATAAGTCTATTGTGTTCCTGCATTGTTTGATTTTAAAAATACATTCATTGACTTTTTTTCTATCATGGTGTGTTTGAAGTCCTCTGCTTGGCTTTCTAGTTCCTATTACACTAGTCTCATCTAAAACCCAAAAAATACTCCCTCTGTTCTAAGCACATTTGACAACTTGACCATACCTTTCTTGTGTCTCATTATTTATCTGCCTGGTGTTCATATAGAATAGCTGTTATGTATCTAATTGTTGAGATACTGATGTCAAAGTAGATTAGAATTATCATATTTAGCCTCGTAATTGTTGCAGATTCTATGCCAATTATTTTTTCAAAAAATGGGGTGCTACCATTATGTGAAGTTTTTTTTTTTAATTGTGCTAGTATTACTTAAAAATCATTTTTTACTAAACTGTCTTTGGTGCAAGATCAGGATTATGGAATACTTGTGAATATACCTTAAAACTGAATACTGACAACCTGCATGAGCTGAGAATTCTAGGCTCATGGCTCACAATGCACAAGAGATAAATGTATATCCATATGCATTGCTGCTCTGTTTACCTTTTAAGTGGCATGACAAATGGAATTATACTATGTGACAATTACGCAACGAAAGGTTATAAACCAGTTTTTGGACTGAAAAACACAGTGTGACAATTATACTGTGGCCATGATTATGTAATGAAATATACTACTTTCAAGGTTTTTGTAGGAAGGCGGAACTCAGTATCTTTTTACAAGTCATTGTCAGAAAAAATTAATTTCAAGAAGGGAGCAGTCTGGGAGGAGTCAAAGGAAACAAATCAGTAATATTAATAGCTAATATTTACACATTATTTGTAGATTCTGTTGTGAGTTTGCCTGCTCACTAAACTGTATTTGTAACTGCAAAATAAATACTTGTGGCATTTTTGCATTTCATAGACAAGTGCAGAGCAACAACAATAACAAAAAATCAATGACTGGACACGCACAGTCCCAGCTGAGGTCAAACAAGGCAACACTCTACCTTCTTTTTTCAGATCTCATTCGATAAACATTGGTTCTATTATTGCCCTCATTTTACAGATGAGGAGACTGAGGTAGATAGAGGTTAAATGACTTGCCCATATTCATACAACTAGGAAGTGGCTAAAGCAACATTTGATCTCAGGATTTCTGTGACTCAGGGTCTAGTACTCTATCTGGCACTTTGTCCTTTTGGCAGTTTATTTACTGCCATGTTTTTTACATTTTTGTGCTTTTCATTGGTGATTCCACTATTTTTCTTATTTTAGAAAATTACTGAAACTTAAATACATAATAAAAAGAAATATTATAAACTTAAATATGAAATAAGAAAAGAAAAAACATGTCATGTGCACAGCAGAACATAGGAGAAGATTCAAAATATATAGCAATAACTTAACATTTCAAGAAAGGCTATATATCAAATATTGTGCATTAAGATGAAAAATGTCCATCTTTTCTTTGTTTCCTTGTAGGTTTTCTTTTGTTCTCTGCTGTACACTTTGTGTCTGTGTGTGTGCGTGTGTGTGCGTGTGTGTGCGTGTGTGTATGTGTGTATGTATATATATATATATATATATATATATATATATACATATATATGTGTATATACAAACATACATACAGATATAAACATCCCTAAAAGATTCTACTCCCAATCTTGTTCTTATGTTTGTGCCTAAATCTTCTAACTCCTCTACTTTACTTCTACCTGCTACCTTACTCTCCCATTACTTAACCTACCCCCACTCCAGCAATTCCTCTTATCCTCCCATTTCCCTAAATCTAAACACCCTTTTGTGCACCCCTTTCACCTATTCTGTCCCCTTCCCCTCTAAATTTCCTTTCCTTATCTCTCCATTCCCCTAAATCTAAACACCATTCTATGCTCCCCTTTTAATCTATTTCCTCACCCTGCCCTTTAAAGATCCCTTTTTTATCATGTGATTTCACTGTTTAAAGTGGCCCCCAAGTATAGTGCTGAAGTGTTATCTAGAGCAAGTTATAAGTTATAAGAGTTACAAGTTATAAGAGCAAGAAGGCTGCGATGTACCTTGTGGGGGAAAAAGAAAAAAGAAAAAGTGCTCTATAAGCTTCGTTCAGGTATCAGTTATAGTGCTACTGGCTGTGAGTTCAATGTTAATGAATCAAAAATATGGTACATTCAGAAGAAGAAAGAGAAAATTCACCAATCTATATGTGATGCTGCTCTGAAAAGTGGTAAAGTATATACTGTGGCCAGGGGCTTGCAAGAATGGTTCAGAATTCACTGATTCAAGATAGGGATGATTTTATAAAACATAACAACCACAAATAATGATAATCAACTATATAGCATTTAAATATTGGCAGAGCTCTTTACTTTTTTTGTTTTATTCTTACAACCACTTTATGAGGTAGATGATATTATTATGCTCATTTATTGATTAGAAACTGATTCTAAGGGAGTTTAAGTAACTGACCACAGTCACCTGGTTAATAATCATCTGAGACAATATTTAACTCTGATCTACCTCTGATGTTATTTTCATATACCTCTCCATGTTTATTTTCAAGAGTGCTAAATTCTCTCTTATTTCCCACCCTTTTTTACCTCTGCTTTTCTCTTTTCATTATTCTAATTTAGTTTGGGGGCTCATAGGTCACACCCAGACTGGATCTAGGAGAGCTATCCCTTTATAGTATAATTCTATCCTCTCAGTAAGAATATGTGCATATTGCAAGATTTAGAGACTGGTGAAGAATTCAATAAAAAATTTTTTACTTAAATTTTGATAATTTATTCATGTGTACCTTGAAGAATATTTTTGAATGGGATATGTATTATAATTCTCTATGATTTGTAGTTTTTATAAAAATTCTTAATGAACTTTATACATCCTTCTACCACCACCCCACCCTATTCTTTCCATTGAGAGTGTGTGGTTTTATGCCAATTACAAAAGATCTAAGGGTTACAGTGAGGGAATTAGGGGAGGGTGGTAATCTAGGAAGATGAATTCGGGTTAAAAGCACAAAATCCTAGTAACTTTTTTTTCTCTTCCTCCTTCCTTATTCTAAGCATCCTTCAAGTTTTTACACATATGTACTCAAAGTATCTCATTACAGTGTAGTATCTCATTAGCTAATGTTTCATGTATATTCATATTTTCTTCTCAAGTATATCATAGTCTCCTTAAGGTCAGGAAACTTCACAGAATCAAAGACATTTAATGATGAAAGGTACCTCACAAGCTAATCTCATTCAATCCACTCCTTTTACAGATAGGGAAAATGAAACCCAGAGAAGTCAAAGGGTTCCCAAAAATCAAATAGAAAGCAGCAAATCTAGGACTAGAAGATGATTCACCAGATGGACTAGAAGATGATTTACCAGACTTATGGGAAAGTGCTTCACTATTATCTGTCTGTTAACAATAGTGACAAAGTAGTACTGAGTATAAAGTATGTGAGCTGTAGTGGAAAGAGACTTGGATTCAGAGGGTCAAAAGAAATCTTTGTTCAAATACTTCCTTTAAAACCATCTATACAAAAATATTTATAGCAGCTTTTTTTTGTTGGTGGGAAACAAATGGATATGGAAGGGATGCCTATCAATTGGGGAATGGCTGAAAAAGTCATAGCATATGATTGTGATGGAATATTATCATGCTGTAAGAAATGACAAGTGGAATGGTTTAAAAAAAACGGAAAATCTTATATGAACTGATACAAAGTGAAGTAAGCAGAACTAAGAGAACATTGTGCAGAGTAACTATAATATTGTAATAATAATTAATTGTGAAGTACTTAGCTACTCTAATCAAGGCAATGATTCAAGACAATTTCACAGGATCTATGATGAAAAATTCTCTCCACCTACAGAGAGATATGATAAATTCTGAGTATAGATTTCAGCATCATGAAATATATATAATTTTCTTGTTTTTGTTTGTTTGGGGCTTTTTTGTTTGTTTTTTTGTTTGATGCATGTGTGTGTTTTCTTTTGCAACATGGATACTATAGAAATGCATTTTGCATGAAAAAGAAAAGAAATATTAAAACAAACAAACACTTCTTTTAATATTTATCCAACAACAAATGACTTTACTTTCTGGCTCTATTTGCTTATCTGTAAAATAAGGATATTGCCTAAAGAAATTTCCTCATAAGATAGTTACAAGGATCAAAGAATCTACAGGGACCAGCAAATAGGTGAGGCTGCCTGATATGTAGACCATGTGAAGGAAAGTAGTATATAATAAATCTGGAAAGAGTTTGGGGCAAGGCTATAGAACTGTCTAATCCAGGGCTATCTTGGTCTTCTGAAAATAGGACTGTGTCCTCATACGAATCAAACAACAATGTTTTCTAAGTACAGTATCCACTCCCATGCTAAAAAAAAAAAAAAAGATCTGTCTAAAGAGGAATTCTCACCTCTATTCTCCAAGTAGTTTCGTTATCTAAACCCTCATGTGTTACTTATGTATTAACTGTAATCTAGTTGTTGGCGGTATGTTTTGTTTTGTTTTTAATTTCTGTTACTACACTCCTTGCATCCTGCATACTTCAAGGGATCTGGGATCCCACTGATCCTCAAAAGGTACAGATCGGAATCTATTCAAGCCTAATCTTTTATTACTCATTTGTTCCCATAAATCTTCCATAAGGTGTTCACTCAGGACCTGGGATCTTTACCTTACATAACTTTACAACCCAAAATGTACTTAGAATTGTGCTACCTTGCATGTAGTTAGTGTTCAGTATTTATCAAACGAATTGTAAAATAATTTAAGCTTTTCCAGAAAAGTATACACATATCTAAAGAAGAAACAAAGTGTATGCTCTATCATAAAAAAAAACATCTACACTGCTGAATAGTTCATTTTGTTTTATGGAGAAACATCAAGCTATAAGAATCTTGAAAACAAAGCTTCAAAGAAAGTGAAAAAAAAAACAACTTCTTACAATTTAGGTAGGGTATTGTTTTCCTGGATCATTCATCCAGTTCCATGCAGATTGTGCATCAATATAATTAGGGGTACTAGAGGCAATTACATATGTGTGTAAACCATGAAGAGTGCTCTAAATTTTATTTAAATTAAGCCTCTTTCCAAGTGTTAATTAACTATATAAATGAAAACTTTATTATAATTTAGCCTCTGGTATTATAAATTTCATCAACAGTCTTACTTAATCTTCTATTTATTTCCTTCATTAGAAGATGCATAAATATGGTTAGATGATAAAAACCAGCCCCTAAAGCTCCTTCCATGACTTGGAAACTACTTCTGATGGTTTGAGTTAATGGGTCCTACAGTACCAAAAGCTGAGTATGAACATATTCAATACGTCCATGATAGGACTCCATATGTAACAAGGCTAATTTTCCCCTGCTTATCTACTGGTCCATAAAATGGATCACACTGTATAGGCTTGTGATACAGTCAAGGCAAGGTAGAGAGACAGTATGTTGAGTGACAGCTATAAGAACATACTTTTTCCTCTATTTTTAACACAGGAAGTGTCTCAGCTGTCAATGTGAGCACAAACTCAGTTTCAGTGGGAAATCTGAGAGGTGCGTAAAAGAAAAAAAAATTCTTTCTAAGATTCTGGAAAGTGTGGCTCCTTCCAGAGAAAACAAAGAAAAAGCAACAGATGTGTGATTCCCTTTACCAACTCCTGTACTCATAAGATGTTATGATTGTCATTGTTTTAAAAATAAGTAATATGATATGTCAGCAATATGACAATGAATTTCAACTCAAGCCAAGTGGCCTCTGGTATTGGTTCTTTATTTGTAAGCATTTTTGTAGTTATTTAAATATAAATTAGCATCATAGAAAAATTAGTGTTTGTATTAGTTGGTAAGATCATTGCATCTCTGTACTTGTTTACCTATTTACAAATATTTATGTAATGTTGAATATTACATATTAAATTTATTTATGGATGGACTATAAATCATACCACTGAGACAAAAAAAATCTAAGCTCTAACCTAATGGTGATACATATTGTTTTGAAATTTATACTACATTAACTTTTTGCAGAGGTATTCCTTTAAATTAATTCTGTTCTATCCTTTTAACAAGACTTGCTTTCCTTCCAGAGGACTTGAAAGAGCTCCTGAGATAATGTAGTTCACACTCTCTAAATTGAGAAAAGGCAGAAACTAAACCATTTAAAACAAATTTCAATCTCATCTTTTAAAAAAATCCTTCAAAAATGATTATGCTGCCTCCTTCAATTCTTCCATTCTGGGGGCGGAGCCAAGATGGTGACTGGAAAGCAGGGATTAGCTTGACCTCCCTGCTGAATCCCTCCAAAAACCTATAAAAATGGCTCTAAACCAGTTATAGAACTGCAGAACCCACAAAACAGCAGAGGGAAGCAGGGCTCTAGCCCAGGACACCCTGGATGGTCTCTGGGTGAGGTGTATCCCACACAGAGCTGGGAGCTGGGAGCTGGGAGCGGAGCAGAGCAGAGGCCAGCCTGAGCAGCTCGGACCAACCAGACCAGGGGCTGGGCAGAGCGGGCCCTAGCGCCCTGAATCAGTGAGCCGCAGCAGTTAGCAGACTTCTCAACCCACAAACACCAAAGACAGCGGAGAAGGTTAGTGAGAAAAGCTGCGGGAGTGGAAGGAGTTCGCGGTTCAGCTTCCAGCCCCAGGGGCAGTGGAGGTGGGGCAGCTACAGCTGTTGTTGCTTCCAGCCCCAGGCCCACCTGGCGGGAGGAATTAAGTGGCAGATCAGAGCAGGAGTGCACAGCCTGCTGAAGATCTAAGCCCAGTCCGGGTTGGGGGCTCTTGGGGAAGGAGGAGTGCTGGTGTGGCAGAGCTGGCACATCCCCCCCAAATGTGGAACATAGAACTCGTTAGTCTACAAGCAGTCATACCCTGCTGAAAAACTCACGGGTCAAGTTAGTTGGTTGGGAATATGGCCAAGCAGCGAAAACGCAACCAGATTCAGTCTCAGACTTTGGATTCTTTCTTTGGTGACAAAGAAGACCAAAACATACAGCCTAAAGAAGTCAACAAAGTGCAAAAGCCTACACCAAAAGCCTCCAAGAAAAACATGAACTGGTCCCAGGACATGGAAGAGCTCAAAAAGGATTTGGAAAAGCAAGTTAGAGAAGTAGAGGAAAAATTGGGAAGAGAAATGAGAAGGATGCGAGAAAACCATGAAAAACAAGTCAATGACTTCCTAAAGGAGACCCAAAAAATACTGAAAAATACACTGAAGAAAACAACACCTTAAAAAATAGACTAACCCAAATGGCAAAAGAGCTCCAAAAAGCCAATGAGGAGAAGAATGCCTTGAAAAGCAGAATTAGCCAAATGGAAAAGGAGGTCCAAAAGACCACTGAAGAAAATACTACTTTAAAAATTAGATTGGAGCAAGTGGAAGCTACTGACTTGATGAGAAATCAAGATATAATAAAACAGAACCAAAGGAATGAACAAATGGAAGACAATGTGAAGTATCTCCTTGGAAAAACCACTGACCTGGAAAATAGATCCAGGAGAGATAACTTAAAAATTATTGGACTACCTGAAAGCCATGATCAAAAAAAGAGCCTAGATACCATCTTTCAAGAAATTATCATGGAGAACTGCCCTGATATTCTAGAGCCACAGGGCAAAATAGAAATTGAAAGAATCCATTGATCGCCTCCTCAAATAGATCCCAAAAAGAAATCTCCTGGGAATATTGTCGCCAAATTCCAGAGCTGCCAGATCAAGGAGAAAATACTGCAAGCCGCCAAAAAGAAACAATTTGAGTATTGTGGAAACACAATTAGAATAATCCAAGATCTAGCAGCTTCTACATTAAGAGACTGAAAGGCTTGGAATACGATATTCTGGAGGTCAATGGAGCTAGGATTAAAACCAAGAATCACCTACCCAGCAAAACTGAGTATCATGCTCCAAGGCAAAATATGGATTTTTAACAAAATAGAGGACTTTCAAGCTTTCTCAGCGAAAAGACCAGAACTGAATAGAAAATTTGACTTTCAAACACAAGAATCAAGAGAAGCATGAAAAGCCAGGTTTGAATTGGAATACACCCCATCAAGAATGCCCTGAAGTACCCTTGATGCTGCCAGATAACCATGTGTGGCTCAGAACCTGGACACTTTGGGATAACAAAGCAATCAATCCCCTTATCTGCTGGAAGATACAAAATTCCTGAGTCAAGGGCTGGTTATCCAAAGGAAGATGCTTTCTACAACTATTCCCATCCTGGCAGGAATATGACTACCGTCAAGAAGATGCTTTATCTGAAAGGACCAAGGAAATTCAAACTGGGGTTATAGCTGATCAGAAGATCAGAACTTTGAGAGTCTCTCAAATGGTACAGATCCTTCTTTTTTAAAAGCCTAAGTTTCTTCTCATTAGAACAGCTTGTTCATATTCTTAGACCGTTTATCAACTGAATAATGGGGTTTTTTCTTATAAATCTGAAGGATTTGCTCATATAACTTGGAAATGAATTATTAGAGAAACTTGCTACAAAGATTTTTTCTAGTTCCCAATTAGTCTTAGCTTTATTAGATTCCTCTATACAAAAACTTTTTAATTTTATACAATCAAAATTTTCCATTTTATCTTTTGAGATCCTCTGTAGTCTTGTTTCGTCATGAACTTTTCTTCTATCCACAGATCTGATAGGTGACTTTTTCTTTTTTTATTTGTTTGTGAGCTATGACCTTTTATCTCTAGGCCATGTACCTGTTTGGAGCTTATCTGGTATAAGGTGTGATGTATTGGTCTAAATCTAATTTCTTCCATACTGAAGTCTAATTTTCCCAGAACATTCTCAGAAAGTGAAATATGTGTTCAGTAGCCCCACAAGTCTCCTGGGAATCTTGCTAGGTGATATATTATTTTTCATTTATCATGTACTAATATTTGGTTAGTGTGTGCTTATGAGTCTTTTGCATTTCAAGCATTTCTTTGTCATAGAAAAAATAAATAACTGCCTTAGGAAAAAAAATTCTTCCATTCTATTCAATAAAAGATTTTCATAATTTGTCTTACACACATTTTCCATTTTGTTGAGTAAATTTAGAGAATGTTTTTTTCTTCTAAAAAATCATTGTGTACTAATTAAAATAAGGTCTTGGCCACTGAGAGCCTGAACAGTAGGCTATGTCTCATGTAATCCCACATGTGTACATCAGTGCATGTGTAGACATTTACTGCTTCCTATGTGGTGGACAGCTGAGCCTAGCTAGGTGTGCATCCAAAAGGCCCTAACTGAACAAATCAAACTTTTTCTCCCTGGCTGCATTTGAAAGTAGAGACGAATATGCTGTGAGACTTTGGATAAACAGAATAAGGGCCTCATATCTTTATACACTTATCCAGGAAGCAACTTGTAAGTACACTCCTTTGCTCCTTTTGTTTCTCTTTAGTGTATTATTTCTTGTTCTTCAGTAAAGACAAGTATTGGAGATAGTCATTACCCTGTGAACTTCAAAAGGTCAGAAGAACAAGCTGTCAAACATCCAGGACATAGACTCCAAGACTGAATCAGTCAGTAAGTACATATTGGTAACTAGAGTTATCCCTTCCACATCATAACTTTCCCCATTATGGTTTAAACATATCACTGGTCTCTATAAGAAATAAAATGAGAATTTGGGGGAGTTTTGCTGAAGCCAAAGAATACATGAATGCTAGCAGATGATACAGAGCCTATGACCAAATATTTAACCCAAATTTTAAATGAAAATAAATGGACCTTTGAGCAACTGTCAGAGTTTTAGGGAAACAAAGAAAGAAAGAAAGAAAGAAAGGAAGGAAGGAAGGAAGGAAGGAAGGAAGGAAGGAAGGAAGAAAGAGAAACCATGAACTCAATAGAAGCTTTGACAAACAAGAGCCAAGGAAAATATAAGGTACATACCAAATACAAGGGACTAAATAAAGATAGAATGTTTACCTTTTATATATGGAAAATATAAACCCTATGTCTAAGACTGTTATTAGTAAGTAGGTAGCTTATAAGAAAGATTGGGTAGGCCTGAGTATGGTATGACTTCAAAAAGTAAAACCATTCAAGAAAAGCTAAAAGAGTAATTATCTTATAGAAAATGAGGTGCAAAAGGAAGAAAAAATACATTGGAACTAGATTGGGGAGGGGCGTTGTTAGTTTGGGGAAACCTACAAGTCTCCTAAATTTAGAAAGAAACAAAACTCTAAGGGCATAAGGAAGGAGGAGAGGATAAAGGATGGATCTTTAGAGGGGAGAATGAGAGAACAGGTTATAGGTGGATATAGAAGGGTGGTTAGATTTAGGGGAACGGGAGGATAAGGGAGGGAGCTTTGGAGGGGAGGAGGATGGAATAGGTAAAAGGGGTATACAAAGGGGTGTTTAGATTTAGGGCAATGGGAGGATAAGGGAGGGATTGCTGGAGTGGGGATAAGTTAAATAATAGGAAGGTAATGTAACAGGCAAAAGTAAAGTAGAGGGGTTAGGAGAGATAGGAAAAAGAGATGTGCACAAACATAAAAACAATATTAGGAGAAGAATCTCTTAGGGAAAGCATATGTTTACATATGTATGTATGTACATATATATGTTTATGTTTATATCTATACCTACATTCAAATATATCCATGCTCAATTGTAGCCTTGGGATGGAGGGTAAGGGGGAGGAAGGAGAAAAAAGAACAAAGCAAAACTTGTATGGCAGAGAACAAAAGAAAAACTATAAGGAAGCAAACAAAAGATGGACAGCTTTCAACATGATGCACAGTATTTAATATATAGACTTTCTTGAAATGATAAGTTATTCCTATACATTCTGAATCCTCTCCTATATTCTGCTATGCACATGACATTTTTAAAATTTTCTTATTTTATATTTAAGCTTAATATTTAAGTTTATAATGTTTCTTTTTCTTTTCTTATTATGTATTTAAGTTTTAATATTTGTCTATAATGTGAAAAAATTTATAAAGAACAAGAAAGTAACTGACATTCTAACAGAAGAAATACACATATATAGGTAAATAGAAAACATGTACAAAAGAAATAAGGTATAGGTGAAAAGGCAGGAGTCTCTGGCAGGAACAGGAAAGGCCTCATGCCAAACCTGGCATTTGAGATAAATCTTGAAGACGACCAAGAATTTCAAGAGGAGGAAATAAAGAAGGATTACTCTAAGAATGGAGGCAAACCAGTGAAAAAGTCTGGCGATGGAAGATGAGAGTGTCATGTCTGAGGAAGCTAAAGACTTTTAACTCTACCCTTCCATAATGTTCTCAAATGCAATACTGTGTTTATTAGCCAAATTTTCATCTTTCATTCAGACATTCTATTAAGATCCTATGTGGTAATTTATGGATATCAAAAGAACATTTAGTTATGAAAGCTATTTTTGAAGTTTATGTTTGAAAAGGGTTTGGTAGTTTCTTTACTCGAGTTAAAAGGAAAAAAAAGTGCCGTACTGGCATCATAGGGTAGCAATAGGGAGAAACAAAATAATGTTCCTCCAGAATGATTACAACTAGGTAATTGTTCCTTTGACTGTTGAAGCTCACATTGTTTTGTAAATGTTGTAAAATTCTTCCTGGTTGAAAAAAGTGAAAAATAAATCATCCCGATTCCATGGCCTGCAGTGGGAACAAAATGAGTCTTAAATATGAGTGTTTGCTGTTATTGCTTGTCCTGCAGAGGTTAGAGTGTAGACAAACTCCTACTAATCTTTCCTTACTCAGTGCAAGTTCAGAGTGTAAAAGTAGACAACTGATATAAAATCAAGTAAATATTCCGTACTATTGCTACTTCTCTGCCATGATTTACTCCCCTAATAAAACACAATCCGTATTTTCTCTTTTCAATGTGGAAGATATAAATGATGCACACTGCAGAAAATGAAGAGGGGGAAAGGCCAATGTATTAAAACCAGAAAATGACTTTCGCCTTCTGTGTCTGAGTATGTCAGGTTCTGAGGTTCATTTCAGACTCTGGTATTATGAATTGACTCAAGTACCTTGTGGGATGGAAGAGAGGAGGCATAAAACACTGTATCATTGCTCTAAACTATGTAATTGGTTATACAGTTTCATTTTAATCAGAGTTAGGCTTGCTAAGCACCATGCCCCATAACATATTGTGTTCCCTTGATTGCTCATATCTATTCAGGTCATTTGGATAGTTTCCATGACTCCTGAGATAGATATATCCCTTCCATTCCATTTAATTTCTGTCGTAACATAAATATTGATCATGGCTTATTCTCAACAAGGCAGTGAATTCTCACTCTTATTAATAGCTTTTTGTACATACCATATGTTAAACAGAGCTTGCTATACTCCAAATTCCTATTTTAATTGTCTTGTTCCCATTTCTCCCACTCTGGGGATTGATAGAATAATGTAATAAAATTGAATTTACCAACTACCTGGCCCCCAAAAAACCTAAATACTACTTTCTTCAAGATTCCCTGGTGATTGGCACTAGGTGTGCTCCCTTAAGTTAATGATTCACCACTCCTGGGACATGCCTATATGTAAAAAGGAATTAAAGTAATACAGATACGTGGGCATTCTACTTTACTTTGTTTTAACACTATTATGAACCTCTCTTCTGCCTTAGACTGGGCCATATAAATGGATAAATAAGAACAATCAAATCTTTCAGTCATCTACTATTGAACTATACCTTTAAGAAGTGTCATTTGTAAATATTGTGACTTATTTTAAGAAAAAAGATGATACATATGAATGCGTGTTGGCCTCTCCTCTTTCCAATCTCTAAACTGTCTTTCACACCACTGCCAGATTAATCTTGCTAATGCATAACCTACTCAAAATCTTTCCTTGAAATTATTCAGTAAAGGTCAAACACCTTGGCCAGGGATTCAAGGTCCTCTGTAATGTGTCACTATCTTACCTTTTAATTTCTGTCCCAGACTAACTTGAATATTCATTGTCTCTTCTACATTGCCCAGGATTATCTACTACCTTTGTTCATTTTTTTTCTTATGCCTGAAAATCCCTCTCCTGAATTTCTACATGTGCTTTAAAGGCCAAATCAAATGTCACCTCTTGGAGGGAGCTTTCCTATTTTAATTTCCTATTTCAGCCCAATGTATTAATGACTTTGGTTCACGTGTCTCTTATTGAATATCTTTTTGTTTGTAGTAGAGTTAACCTGTACTGCCCATATTTGTAGTTGTATGTGTTCTATTCCCCTAACAACTTATGAATAGCTTGAGAGAGGGATAATGTCTTCAAATGAAAAATCGTTTATCAATTATGTACCATGTATAAAGTATGTGCTGGGCAACTAGGGAAATGAAGATTTTTTAAAAGTAGTTTTAGCCTTAAAATATCGAAATTATATAAACATATTTTTATTCCAGAGGCTATTATAGTTTTCAGCATTCAATTCACGAAAATATATTTGTAGAATATGTCTTTCTTCTTATGTATGGATAAGATACAGTTATAATTACTCTTCTTGAACTACAGCAATTAAAATCTTTTCTTTTTTTAAAAATTTATGTATTTATTTTTAGTTTTAACATTCAGTTCTACAAGGTTTTGAGTTTTAAATTTTCTCTACCTCCCTTCCCTCAACCCTCCCCAAGATGACATGCAATCTGATATAAACATATTTTCACATTAGTCATGATATAAAGAAGAATTAGAACTAATGGGATGAACCAGGAGAAAGAAGAAATAAAACAAGAGAGTGAGAGAGAGAGAGAGAGAGAGAGAGAGCAAATAGTATGCTTTGATATACATTCAGACTCCATAGTTCTTTCTCTGGATGCAGACAGCATTTTCCATCATGAGCCTTTTGGAGAGGACTTAGAAACTTGCATTGCTAAGAAGAGTCTATCAAAGTTAGCCATCACCCAATGTGGCTTTAATGGCATACAACCTTCTACTCAGGGGGTAGCTAGGCAGTGCAGTGAGTACAGCACCAGCTCTGGAGTCAGGCAGACCTGAGTTCAAATCCAGCCTCAGACAATTGACACACTTACTAGCTGTGTGACCTTGGGCAAGTCACTTAACCCCAATTGCCCTGCCTTCCCCCTGCAAAAAAATTTAAAAAATAATTAAAAAAACAATGTTCTACTCACTTCACTCAGCATCTGTTCATATAAGTCTTTCAGGTTTTTCTGAATTCTGCCTGCTCATCATTTCTTATAGCACAATAGTATTCTATTGTATTCATATACCATAACTTGTTTAGCCATTCACCAATTGATGGACATTTCCCCCATTTCCAATTTTTCACCACCACAAAAAGAGCTGCTATAAACATTTTTATACATGTGGGCCCTTTTCCCATTTTTATGATGTCTTTGGGATACAGACCTAGAAGTGGTATTGCTGGATCAAAGAGTATGCATAGTATTATACCTCTTAGGGCATAGTTCCAAACTTCTCTCCAAAAATGGTTGGATCAGTTCACAACTCGACCAACAAGGCATTAGTGTTCCAATTTTCCCACATCTCCAATATTTATCATTTTGCTCTTTTGTCATGTTAGCCAATCTGAGAGGTGATGTGGTACCTCAGAGTTGTTTTGATTTAGAGCAATTATTCATACGACTAAAAATAGCTTTGTTTTCTTCATCAGAAAACTGCTTGCTTTGACCATTTATCAGGTGGGGAATCACTTGTATTCCTGTAAATTTGACTCAGTTCTCTATATATTTTAGAAATGAGGCCTTCATCAGAGATAGTCATTATAAAAATTATTTCCCATTTTCCTGCTTCCCTCCTAATCTTGATGCCATTGACTTTGTGCAAAAATCTTTTCAATTTAATGCAATAAAAATTATCCATTTTGCATTTCATAATGTTCTCTCTCTCTCTTGTTTCGTCATAAATTCTTCCCTTCACCATAAATCTGACAGGTAAAGCTATTGCTTGCTCTCTCGTTTTGCTTATGGTATCAGTCTTCATATCTAAATCGTGTACCCATTTGAACTTTATTTTGGTATATGGTGTAAAATATTGGTCTATGCCCAGGTTCTGCTGTACTACTTTCCAGTTTTCCAAACACTTTTTATCAAATAGGGAGTTCTTCTCCCAGAAACTTGGGTCTTTGGGTTTATTAAAGAGTAGATTAGTATAGTCCTTGACTACTTCCCACCGATCCATCATTCTATTTCTTAGCCAGTACCAAGTAGTTTTGATGATTGCTGCTTTATAATACAATTTAAGATGTGGTATTGCTAGGCTACCTTCCCTAGCATTTCTTTTCATTAATTCCCTTGATGTTCTGGACCTTTTGTTCCTCTACATTAATTTTATTATTTTTTTCTAGCATTGTAAAATAATTTTTGGTAGTTTGATTGGTATGGCACTGAATAATTAATTTACATAGAATTGTAATTTTTATTATATTAGTTTGGCCTATCCATGATCAACTGATATTTTTCTAGTTATTTAAATCTGACTTTATTTGTGTGAAAAATGTTTTGTAATTGTGTTCATATAATTCCTGGGTTTGTTTTGGCAGGTAGATTCTCAAATACAAAACCATACATAAAACAAAATAATCCTAGGTAAGGATGTAACTAATTACCCTTATTGATTAACTAGGGTTTTTCCCCCATTTACCTTTTTATGTCTCTCTTGTGTTTTGTATTTGGAGATCAACTTTTCCATTGAGCTCTTGCCTTTTCATCAGGAAGGTCTGGAATTCCCTTATTTCATTGAATGTCCATCTCCTTGCTGGGTAGTTGATCTTTGGTTGCAGTCTAAGCTCCTTTGCCTTTTGGTGTATCATAATCCAATTTCTCCTGTCATTTAATGTAGAAGCTGAAAAATCCTGCATGATCCTGACTGTAGTTCTGTGATATTTGAATTATTTCTTTTTAGCTGCTTGCAGTATTTTCTCCTTGACCTGGTAGTTCTTGAATTTGGCTATAACATTTCTTGAAGTTTTCAATTTGGGATCTGTTTCAGGGGGTGGTAGGTGGATTCTGTTGATGTCAATTTTACCCTCTGGTTCTAGGACCTCTGGGCAATTTTCCTTAAGGATTTCATGGAAGTTACTATCCAGGCTCTTTTTTTCATCATAGCTTTCAGGTAGACCAATAATTCTTAGATTGTCTCTCCTGGATCTATTTTCCAGGTCAGTTGTTTTTCCAATCTATATGTCATGTTTTCTTCTATTTTTTCATTCTTTAGATTTTGTTTGACTGATTCTTGATGTCTCATAGAGTCATTAGCTTCTACTTGCCCAATTCTAATTTTTTAATGTTTTGTTTTCTTCCTTTGTCTTCTCTATCTCCCTTTCCATTTGGTTGATTTTACTTTTCAATGAGACATTTACTCTATTGGTATTCTGATTCTCCTTAACCATTTCACTGATTTTACTTTTTAAAGATTTGTTTTCCTCATGGAATTTTTTTTCCATTTTTTTCCATTTTTTCTTTTACCTCCCTAATTTGGTTTTTAAAGTCCTCCTTGAATTCTTCCAGGGAGGCTTTTTTGTCTGGAGACCAGTTCCCTTTCCCTTTTGAGGTTTCAGTTGTGAATCCATGCTGTCCTCTTCTGAATTGGTATTTTGATCTTCCTTGTCTCTATAACACAAATCAATGGTCTTTGGTCTTTGGCTGTTTAGCGTGTTTTTTCATGGTGTTTTATTTTTTTCCTCCTGGCTTCTAATGTGGATCTCTGTTTCTGAGGCTCAGGGGGCTCTGTCCCAAGTTTCTTGTGTTGGAATCTATGGGCTGGCTCACTGGCTTTATGTCCTATGGCTTCTGGTTTTCGTAAGGTGTGGGAGAAGGGTGGTCTGGCTGCTGGAAGTCTCCTATTCCCCAGGACTGTTCTGCAGCATGGGTTGTCTCAGCTGTTGTCTGTGTTGGTATCTGCAACTTCCTCTGGCTGTGCAAATCCATGTCTGGAGTCCTGGTGTTGACGTTAGTTAGCTCGACCCCCTGGGGCTCGGTTGCTCCCCTTGTTCTGCTGAGTTGAGGGCTGGTGGGACACCTTCCTTCCTGTACTACTCTCCTTCTGCCACCACAGGAAGGGCCCTCTCCCCAACTTCTCTCACTACTGAAGCCTCACTTCTGGCTCCTCTGTTTCTCCAGTGGGGGTATTATCTGGGTTTATTCAAGGGAGAGATAAGAGCCATTTTACCTGGACATCATGGCTCCTGGAATTTCAAGAAGGCAAGTTTCACACCTTTGTACTGAGGGTTGGAGGCCTCCAGCCTGGCTGCTCTCACAGGCACAGGCTCTGTGTTCTGACAGCCTCTTGTCCTGGGCTGAGAGTCCCGGGGCTCGATCGTGGCCATAGCCAGTACTTCTGCCCTGGGCCTGTTCCTGCTTGGGTGTTTTGCTCACCCAGAGACTTCCCAGACCAGCGTGCTAGCTGGATTCCTCTGCTGTTTCCAGTTGGTTTGGTCTGGTGCCCTTCCATGTGCCCAGCACTCCTACACCTCTCAGTCTCCTAGTGGCTTCTAACTCTCTCAAATCTGCTCAGATTCACTTTTTTAGACGTATCTGACAGATTTTGTGAGGAAGCTCCAGTGGTTCCTTCTTTTCACAGTGCCATCTTGGCTCTGCTCCCTGAAAAATCTGTTTGACTGATTCTTGATGTCACATGGAGTCATTAGCTTCCACTTGCCCAATTCTACTTTTTAATGAATTGTTTTCTTCACTTAGCTTTGGTACCTCCTTTTCCATTTGCCTAATTCTACTTTTTAAGGAGTTGTTTTCTTTGGTGTACTTTTTTTTCCCCATTTTGTCAATTGTATTTTTAAAGGAATTATTTAATTTTATTCTACCTCTCTAAATTGACTTTTAATATCCTTCTTGATCTCTTCCAAGGAGGCTTTTTGAGCTTCAGACCAGTTCATATTCCTCTGTGAGGTTTCTGATGTGGGTATAGTGACATTGCTATCCTCTTTTGAATTTGTGTTTTGATCTTCCCTGTCCCCATAGTAAGAATATATAGTCATTGTTTTACTTTGTTGGTTTTTGCTCATGTTGTTTGCTTTTTTTCTGGCTTTTACATTGATTTCAGTTTCTGGGGCCCAGGGGGCACTGTCTCAGACTTCTTATGCTAGGGGCTAGATACCAGGTTACTGGTTCTGTGTGCTGAGGCCTCAAGTACTGGCAGCTGGAGGCTTCAGTGGTCTGGTAGTTTATCTGGAGTTGAGTAGAGCTGGTGGTGGTGCCTGATGTTTGCCTGCTCCTCCACCCTGGGGCTCAGGATCTCTTGCTGGTCCACCGAAATGGGGTTTGCCTCTGCCTTGGTGGGACACCTCCTGTCCTGTACTGGTCTTCTTCAGCCACAGAAAGAGAGGACTTTCCCTGTTAATGCCCCTAGCCTCCTGAGTTAAAAGATTGCTGTATCTTGTCTTTCTACTGACTCCACTATTCCAGGATTTTTCCTGAGGCAATACTCTCTGGGTGTTTCCGGTTCTATAAGGGAGGGTGAGAGTAACTTACTGTTTACTCTGACATCTTGGCTCCCAAAAGTTTAAATAGGTGACTTTCAAACATTCTGTCTGTGGGCTGATAGCTCCAGGAACAGCCACTGCCACTGCCCCATGCCCTATGCAAGACTGTTCTTCTCTCACACCCAGTTCTGACAGATCCCTCCTGCTGATCTAAGTTGTCTCTGGAGTCTGTGGGTCAGAAGTCTGGAAACTGCCACTGCTGCCAGTGATTTCATCTCCTGAGGTCTGCTCCAGCTTTGTTCAGGTCAGGTCTGCACTGGCCCAGCCTGCCTGCTAGACTGTGCGCCTTTCCTAGCCCAGTGCTACAGACCTTTCCTGTCAATCTTCCAGGTTGTCTTGGGCTGGAAATCTGCTTCACTTTGTCTTTTTGTGGATTCTGGTGCCCTAGAATTTGTTCAGAGTCACTTTTTAGAGGTTTTTGAATGGGTTTGGGTGAGAGATCAGGCGAGTCCCTGCTTTCACTCTGCCATTTTGGCTCTTCCCCAATTAAACTCTTTTCTTGACATGCCTTAGTATCTAAGCTGTTTCTCTTATAGCAACAACATTTGTCTTATATTTGGAGACTGATTTTTTGTAAGTGTCCTTGGAAAACATCTTTCACTTCATCCTGAAATTTGTCACAATTTTGATAATAGCAATTTTGCTCAATCTTTTCTGGTGCTCACTGGAAAAGGTGCTGAGATTAATATTTTTGACTTGATGATTGGTTCGAATTCTAAATAAAACTTTTGTTTTCATGGTTTTGTTCATATTGAGATTGTCTTCTTTTTCTATTAAGACAACATTAGCTATAGATTCTTTCTCAGTATTAGAAAAGGAACATAACAATGTAAAGAAAGCAATTGATGGAAAATGAATATCATATCTTTTTTCAAAGTTTTTATTATGGTTTTCCTACTTAGACAACAAAACAGAAACTATTTTAGCCTAATTTATCTTGATAGCTGTGTAAGGATATTAACTTCCTAGCATAGGGAAACAAATTTCTTTGATTGATGGTGTTGAAGCCTTTTCTATCTGAATGAATAAAGCAGAAATACCATGTAAACATGGAAATCTAATAAATTATTGTAATTTGGTGGGAGGTGGGGTTCAGACCTTTGAGTGTAGGAATCTTGAAGTGACAACTTAGTCTTAGGAAGTTCCCCTAAATCGAGAGGTTAAGTCACTTAAACATGGTCTTAGAGTTTTGTATGTTTATTTAAAAAAATAATAGGCATTTGCATAATGATTAAATTTATTTGAAAAGAAAGTGTGACCATTTAGTTCAAATATGACTGCAGACATTTCAGAGCTGGGTGACTTTAGGCAAGTTATTTAATCTCTGTCTGCCTCAGTTGTCTCATCTTAAATGAGATAATAATCTACTTACATGTAGTAAACCTGCATCCCAGTATTGTGGCAAGGATAATATGAGATGATACTTGAAAAGTATTTTCTCTGTGGCTGCTGGAGAAGAATGTAAAAGAAGTGCTAAGGTCATCATTCCTTCGTTGCTGTCGACTATTTCACCAGTTGAAAGGCCAGCACAGACAGACTAAAAGCAAAAGACAGAAACATTAAGCAGTTAAAACAGCTCTCAACTTTTAAGGACTGTGCAGTGGAAACCAAGGGGCCTATAATGGAGTTGGTGGCCATAACAGTGAAGAAATCTTTCCTGATACAGGTGCAGAGTGAGGGTGAGAAATGACGACCCCATGGTCTCTTAGACCAGGGCTGTCCAAACTTAGGTTTTTATTGAAAGCATTGACAATATATTTTAATTTGCCGTTTTAGTGAGAGCTCTGCAGTAGCTGGGCTTCCTTTACTAAAGCCTTTATGTAAATTTCTATGCTTGTAGACAGGCCACACAAATCGCCCTGCAGGCAGCATTTTGGACAGCCCTGTCTTAGACAAAATTTCAGGTGCACACTGACATAGAAACCACAAGACTAGGGAATTAAAGCAGACTTGGGTCCAGACAGGAAAACTCCCACAAGTGGAAATTGCCAGGCTTATCCTATCACTGCTCTCAGGAGAAGGGTTTAGGTGACTCCCTGCTCTTAGGGAGCAAACTGTGGGTGGACCTTCTCCACTAAAAAACTGAGGTAGTTACTGGAGAAGTTTAATTGAACCTTGAGGAGCCCCAGGAGCTATGGTTTTGGAGGGCATGGTCCAACTGAGCTAATGCTGAAAAGCTTTGTGCTTTTGACTTCCAGCTCTCTGGAGGAACTGCCAACTAAATTTGTTTTAGCTTGTTTAGTTATTAGGAGATACCCTGTTTTCCAGAGCTAAAGCCCAGGAAGCAGGCTGTGCCCTGAGCTTGGCATAACAACAATCCTTTGCACTCACCCTCTGGATGATCTCAACCATGGCAAAAATCCTAGAAATGTTTCAGGTAATTATTGCATTGCTTTCACCACACTGGGTGCTCTCGAGCTCCAACAAACACCTGCTGTATTCATGTTCTGATCCTGAAGCCCTGCTGTGAATCAAACTTGTCACATTGTTGCTGTTACCCCTTATCATCAGGGCAACAGCTCACTGCTCAGCAGTTGGTATTGAGATCTCCCTGCATTAAAACCAGGCCGCCTACTAGGTACCAGGATTTGGTACCTGGGTCCTTGCTTGCCAGCCCTTTCCCTCACTTTGAAACTTCTGTTTGATTCCTGACTTTACTGCCTCTAGGCTGCTTTGTTTAGCTCTCACCACCCATAGGTTACAGGCTGGTTCCACCTGGTTGACCCCAGTCAACAGTAGGACAAAAAGTCTTTATTAAGTGCCTACTATGTACAAGACACCGTATTTAGTGCAGGGGATACAAAGAAAGGTAAAAGACTGTCCCTCCCCTCAAAGAGTTCACAATCTAATTACATACAAACAAAATCTATGTAGAATAAACTTACAGTAATTAACTGAGGTAAAGTACTAGCATTAAGATGCACTGGGAAGGGGTGGGCAGCTAGGTGGCATAATGGATAGAGTTCAGGGCCAGGAGTCAGATAGACTCATCTTCTGGAGTTGAAATCTGGCTTCAGACATTTACTAAGTGTACGATGCTGGGCAGGTATTTAACCTTCTTTGTTTTAATTTGTTGTGCTTATTGTTGAGTCACTTTAGTCCTGTCCTACTCTTCATATCTCCATTTGGTGTTTTCTTGGCAAAGATATTGGAGTGGTTTGCCATTTCCTTCTCCAGCTCATTTTACAGATGAGGAACTGAGGCAAACAGGGTTAAGTGACTTGCCCAGGGGATGGCAAACCATTGCAATATCTTTGCCAAAAAAACTACAAATGGGGTCACAATAGAACATTGGGAAGGGAATATGTTCTTTGTCTCTTTTAGGTAGCTAAAATATATGCCCTCTTCATCTGCTCCAGGAAGACTGAGATCTACTAGAGAAGGGATGAAGTTTCTAAGGCAAATAAGCTCTATAGTTTGGATTTATTCTGCCACTTCAAGGCCTATCACACCCTATGCCCATTCTGTTTTGGGGATCAATTAAATCCTACCTTCTGGGTGGAGCCCCACCAGAATGACTTCACATGTTAGCTATCAGTGCTTCCCCCTCCCCATAATATCCCTCCCACATACCCCACATGCACACAACTATGTAAGTGTGAGCTGATCAGTTGTTGAAAATCAATCCAGATATTAAGGCATCTGTGTTTTGGGCAAATATTAATGTCAATACTAACAGACACTCTAGGAATAGGGGGAGAGGTCACAGAGCCTGCTACCCTCCTAGATGAGATGTGAAAAACCCACATCCCCGCTCCAAGATATTCTAATGTTCCCCATTTCCTTAGTTACCCATAAGTAAGTGTCTTTCAAGTGGGGCCCAGAAGAAGCTATACCTGTGGAAAACATAAAGTAGGCTGTCCTTCAGGTTCTCCCCTTGAGATCTTATGGTCTTACAAAGCCCCAGGTTCTGGAGGTCTCGATCCATAAATGAGCAGGCTGGATAGAACCTTTGGCGGCACCATAGGACTCTAAATTAAGCTACTTTTATGCATTTGGAGCTCAAAGCTCCCCAGAATAGCTACTTACTATCCTGATTTTGAAAAGCAGTTGTTTGCCTTTTATTAGATGGTACTAAACAGTTGACATAGGGTCATAAATCATATGTGTACGTATGTGTGAAGTTGCCTATTATGGGTTGGGTAATATAACATGGTCTCCCAAGGAAGATGAGTAGAACATAGGAGGCTTCTATTGCTAAATGAAAGTTATGCATTAGAAATCATGCTTGCCTGCATTCTTCTAGTGTTAGTGCTCTTCACAAACAGGTGGTAAGTATGCTAGAGAGTGAGGTCTCCATTCCAGACCCTGGAATCTTGCATTCTTTGCTGACCTAATAGCCTCCCACCTATAAAAACCTAGCTACTGAGGAATGTCGTTTTATCCAGTTATCCAAGGGTTTCATCTGCTCCAAGAGTCATATGCAACTTGACTTCAGTAGCTACTAATCCAATCATAGGAGATACTAGGGCAAGTCTTTCCAGCTGACTAAGCTCCAGGCTGCATCACTGACATGTGAGAGATCCTTGAGGGTTGAAGCAGAGAAGATATTAATCCATACTAGTTCTTGGGCAGTGGTCATGTGTCTGACCAAGTAGTGTAGACCCACAAATTGCAGAACTAAAGAAACATTTTCATTTGGGGTCAGGACCAATAAAGTAATTTTGCCAATACTTCCCACAACACATGGTAATTTGTGAAGCATTCAACATCCATCAGAAAAATAGACTAAATAACCAGGTTGGAGCTGTTACAAGACTTGAGATAGTCCTTTCAAGAGGGAGAAGAAATGCCTAGACTCTTCATTTTTTCCCTTTCCTTCTTTTCCTCTCCTTAGTCAATAGCAGCAGGACTGTCTAGTCATCTAAATGGTGGAAGGGCCTTCAGAAGATCATTATGAGCTTGATACCAAGGGATGGTATATGATAGGGATGAGTAGTATCCTGATGAAACTTGCCTCTCCTCCATGCAACCTGATTGGCTCCAGCTTCCCAAGTTCAGTTTCCTAATACGCAGGCATAAAAAGTCTTAGCTATGTGTAGTCATTACCTCTCAGAGTAACTATATTCTGCTGATTGACTGATCAGGCAGGTTTACTGATGAAGACTAGGGAGGCTGCATCCTGGGCCACTCTATCCTAATTGTATATCGTTGTATTGGGACAAGGTCAGCCTCCTTTGTTAAATATTCAGTTGAGCGCCTCATTTCATCCCAACATTGAACATGAACTAAAAGGGTGCTGTTGTTAGAGGCTTGCCTACAACAATAAACCTCAAACCACTACATAATTGCTAGCTATTATCATTATTATCATCTTTCAGGAATATGTTAAACAGCTGAACAGGATAATGGACCTTCCTATCACAGGAATCAAAACTTTTGGTTTGTGCATTTTTCTTCTCTCTTAAAGGATAATTTTTGGGCAGACTATGTTCTGACTTTCATATTTCTGCTTCTGAATATTCACTATGCTATCCCACACTCTACCCCTTTCTCCTAAGAATGGCTTTCTGTTTTTAATTTAAGGAAGGGTTCAAAGTTGATCATAAAGATGAGGGGCTGAGTCAATTTTTGTTACGAAATGATTAGAACTTCAGTAGTTTATTCCTTTGTGTTGGGGGCAGGGGAAGCAGATTAGATGTTGGGGGGAGGGGTAGAAATTATTCTGGGTTGGATAAGGAGAGCCAGAAGGTTCCCCTTTTCCTTTCCTCTTCTCCACTGTCATCCCCTTCCTCCCATTTATAAGTTTTTTATTATCCATTGAAATACCTGTAGGAGATGAATCTAATCAATTATTCAAAACTCAATATCAACACCTCAAGGTGAAAGGGAGTTAAAGGGGAAGAAAATAAAAAGAACATATGTTTTTTTTTTTTTTTTAATATTGGTAAGAACCTTGATCTTGCTAGATCTTCCCCCTCAAAGTTCTTGCCAGATTCTTCCTTTCTCTTCCTTTTGGGTCTTTTATTTATTCTTTCTCTATTTCTGAGATTCTCCCAGTCTTAGCACTGTAAATGCTGAGAACTTACTGAATTATTCCATCCTTGATTTCCCTCTGCTCAGGGTAATATATCTAGGTTAAATTTGCTTTGACTTGATCCTCCCTTAGGATAAATGGAAGGAACAGGCCAACGTTCTTAGTGTTGTAATTTGCATCTTCTTGGTCCTGGTGTCCCACTTAACATCAAAGAGAGGTAGGACTTCACATGGGTGAAATAGAGCCAGTAGCCTGAGGATACCAGCATTTCTGCAGCCCCTAGCTTGTGCCTCTTCTCCTAAGGAGCAAAAGTATGTGTGGGCCAAGATGAGGGAAGCATCTCGTCATCCAATAAAGAAGGAATACTGACTAGGGAGAATGCATGTATTTTGCATAACTTATATTTTGAATTAAAAAGAGAAAAAAACCAGCCTCACTATCTGAGGATGATTCCTATAAATATTTTAAAGTTTCGGTGATACCAGCACAAAATAATTTGTAAGAACACGGATTTCAAAGTTTTTTTTTTTCTCTTTTCTAAAATCCACCACCAACAACAGCTAAAACAAAGAATAGGAAGAATAAAATCAATAGCATTGACAAACTATGGAGTGAAAGCAATATTTAAAACATTGATAATGACAACTAGATATTTTTGAATTGAAATTTCTTTTTTAACAAGATTTTTGTGTTATGTTTAAGTTTTATAACTCTTTCCATTCATGCCTTTCATGGGTAGATATTGCGAATTTACTTACATGCATGTAATACTTGTGATTTTCTCTTATGACAAAGAAGATTTCAAAAAATGAATGATGGCTACTGGTCAGTCTTGAAGTAGGTTATACCCATTCACTCTAGGTCCCTATTAAGAGTGGAAAAAAACCAACAAGACAGTAATCCTGTAACGAAGGATCATACAGCAGTCATGAAACGAAGTTCTGACCACAAAACTATAATTCCCAATGCAAAGGCTCTATTCTGTTTCCTTAATTTGTAACTTGAGCAAGTTACTAAATCATGACCACCAGACATATTTTTCAGACAGTACTGTCAAGATGTTTTTAATCCCATTTCACAGATGGGAAAAAACTAAAGCTGAGAGTTTAAATAATTTGTGTGCTTTGACACATTAATTACATAGCTATGCACAAGTCTCAACCTCTCTGAGCATCAGTTTCTTTCTGTAAAACTGAGATAATGTGTAGTTCTTATTTCAGAAGATTCTTTTGAGGTTCAAATGAAAGAGTATGTGTCAAGAATTTTACAAATTTTAAAGCACCCAAAATGTGCATTAGTAGTAATATTAATATCAGTATGCAATGGCCCTGCTTACCATCTAAATGTGTCTCCTGATGGGATCAAAAGACACTGCTGGTTCACCAAAAATCTTCTGTATTTTCTCTGTGATCTGACTTTGCTACATCTGTTGGACCTTCACTCCTATTCTCCTATTGCATACTCTGGAGCTGATGATACTGGAGATATAAAAGAAATCAAAATGAAGCTAAAGAAAATAAGACCATGAGGTGGGGCCAGATTTAAGTGCTAAGTGAATGAAAATAGAGAGTTAGCCCAAAAAGCTATGTAGTAGGAATACAAATCTTAGGATCATGGAGATAAAACTAGAAAGGGCTTCAAAAGTGATCTTGTCCAATACTTTCAATTTTTGCAGATGAGGAAATTGTCAGCCAATTACATTTCAATAACTGTTACCTGAGGATACATTTCTGACGCCTCTGTAACAATAGTTCTATCCTTTGTTTAAAAAAAAAAAAGAAAAAAAAGTTTGTTTTATTTTCTTTCCTTTCACAACTGGGAAATATTTTTTTTGGAAAATATAACCTCTTTCTCAGGTGAATGAAAAGGATGGAAAAATAGTCTAAGTTTTATAACATCCTAGATCTAGGGTTAAAAGGGGGCCTAAAAGACTATTTTATCCAATGGTGTCAAACTCAAAAACAGAGGTCACTAATCTATACATAAGGTTCCTTATAGGCCTCAGATTGACTTAGAAAACCATATATTGAAATCATCTATATTCTATTTTATTTTTGTTCTGTTAATTATTTATCAATTCCATTTTAATCTGCTCTGGGCTATATTTGCAAGTGTTGTAGGCCATGTGTTTGATACCTCCAATTTAGTATTACTGTTCCAGTTTTAGGGTTGAGAAAACTGATGCCTAGAGGGATAAGTGACTTGTTCCAGGTCACATAGATATAAATGGCAGAGTCTTAGGTTCAAAATCATATCTCATGACTCCAAGTCTGTGGGTTCCTACTCCCACCCCAACTGTGGCACCAAGCTTCCTCTTCAAAGGAATCCATGTACAGATTAGGCAAAGACGATATCTAAGTCAATGCCTCTCTAATTTCTGTGGGGTATAATTCAATGAAGATTGAATAAAACAGAACCAATGAAGAAAATTCTAGGTACAGAAACAAAAAAGCACTCACACTATTGCCTGAGGTCTATTTCTTCACATTTAGGCTTTATGAGAATTAAAATACAGCCAAATGTAAAGATGTCAGACCATCCATTTTTGTGCACCTGCCACATTTTTACTTTTTCTTCCCCAGAGAATACATGCTCCCTTTGACTGATGTAAGATCCATGAAACATAGGTAGAGTTGTCTCAAAGGAAAGTAACAATTCTTATACACAAATGTGTAATAACAATGCCCAAGCCCACTTTTACTTTGCCATTACATTAAAACCTTCCCCAAACAACTATGATCAGATAGGGTTTTACAAATTATTGCTATTATTATTATATCATAAATGTGTTACCAAGCACCCAAGAGAACCCAAAAAGATCATTGTTTAAAACCTATATTGACCAATTGCATTCACTCTTTGCTTGAAAACGTCCAATGAAAGAAAAACTATTTTCTCAAAGCAGCCCATTTCACTTCTAAATAATGCTAATGTTTTAATTTTTTAAAGTGATTCCTCATATAGCAAGTGTGCTCGGGATCCCTCTTTTAGAGTCAGCTTGACTACATCTCAACCTCAGGATTCTAGTAAAACCTAAGAAGTTAGGGGTGGTTTCTTGAGCCTCAATATATGATTTCATGCACACATACACACACACACACACACACACACACACACGCACACAAACAGAGATACTATTCAGTAATAGATACTGTTCAGTAGCACTCTAGTTCCATTTAAACACTTAATATCAATTATCCTTTAAAAAGGAATATTTACTTCAAAGATACAAGTATAACAAAAGTACAAATATTTCCCTCCAGTACCGTGGGGGAACACTCTCCTTTATACCTTCTTCTCTCCCCTTACAAAGTTTTCCTTCCCAGAACATTATGAGCAAAACAGTCAAACCATGAGCTGAACACCGAAGAATAAATAGCCATGGCTCTGGCTGCTAGTATTTTTTAATGCTTCCACAGCCAATCAAAGAATTTTCTATTGACCATGTGGTAGGCCAGCCAGAACCAGTAACAGACTGTCTATGTACACTCCAATGTCTCTGCAAGGTGCTTACATGGCATGTTATCAAAACTCTCTTAGAAGCAGGCTCTTCAGCCTCCTCCATATGGGGACATACTGTGAGGTGTGATCTATATATCAGGCTAATATCTTCCTCTCTGCAACTTCTACCCATTGATCCTAGTTTAACTCTCTGAGGCTAAGTGGAAAAAATATGTTAGCTCTTTCATATGCCAGCTCTTCAAATAGTTAGGGACAAATGCTCTGTCACTCATAATTTTCTCCTTTTCAGGCTAAATATCTATCAGTACTTCAAGCAATCTTCTTACAACTGGTTCTTGAGCCCCTTCACTCTCTCTTTTGTCCTCTTCTGAACACTTTGGCTTATCTTGATCTTCCTAAAATGGGTCACCCAGAACTGAACAGAATGCCCCAGACATGGTTTAAGCAAGGCAAATCACAACAGCATATCCGCCTCCTTATTCCTGTTATCTGGAATCCTGTTACCTCTTGAAGCAGCCTATGGGCTCAAGAACATTATCACAAGAAGAACTATTGCCCATTCATGCCTCCCCTATCTTGTACTTGTAAAGGAGATTTTTTTGAACACATGGAAGAAAGAATTATGTAAAACTACAGTAACCTGGAACGTGAAAGGGCATGTTGATTAAAAATCATTTATTCTTCATGTTTCATGAAAATTAAAGGAGTTCTAACTACCCTCCTTCCTACTGCTATGGCTCACACAATGACCTGATTTATACCTAAAAATATGATGCAATGATTCATCAGCAGCTCTAAAATGTCACTCAAAAGTCAAATAGTTTGAAAAAATATTCAGAATGGTTATTCTTTGCAAACCTTTTCACCCATCTCTCTAAAAGAGAGAACAAAAATATGGGGAACTTTAAAAGTCTTTGAAAGGTTTGTCATATAAAATATAGAAAAGTGAGCTGTATTTATGTGACAGAAATATGGTCATGTTATCTTAGTCTCTACTCTTGCTTGCTAAATGTCTCACATACCATTTATCATAGCAGAAAAATTAAAAGTTTGGGTTCTCTTTATTTAAGTAGCATTTACTTTAAATTTAAAACCTCCTCAAAAGAATAGAGCAGTGAAGATTAAGAATATGAAAAAAAATCCATAATGGACTGAAATCTTACTGATAGCTCCATAATCACATGCATTTATGTAAATTATACTCAATTTTCTTTCTATCTTAATACCTCACTTGCACTGCGATGCAAAAAATAAAAGCTATTAAATACTTTAGCCTTAAAAACTTTTTCCAGCACATAGCAAGTGTTTGGCACATAGTAGGAACTCATTAGATGCTTGTTTACTTGATTTAAAACAAAAGGGAACAAAAAAACACAGAATCACAGAATTTGAGGATCCATCTTGTCCAAGCCATACTTGAATGAATGCATGAATAAAGAATCATTTATTAATCATCAACAATGTCAGACACTATGCTAACCTCCCGGAAATATAAACCCAAAAATGAGACATTGCATTTTAATGGGAGGATAAAACACATATGGGGAATAATAGGTTCCAGGGAAGGAAGTTTTGGTCTTGAGAATCACAGTGATTATGAATGGAGTCATAAGGCCGTCTCCTGTACCTTTCTAATAATTTATAACAATAATGATAGCATGGCTTTGATTACTTTATGGGTGAGAGGAGGAGAAACCTTTAGGAGCAGAACAGATGGAAAGGTTTCTGTAATGGGTAGTTTCCAGATTTCCTGGTAGAGATGATATGTGAAGAATGATCTGGAGCTACAGTTTTCACTCAATCACTCACCAATCTGTACAGTTCAGTCCCAGAACAGATTACCAAAGGTAAAGAAAAATCTTCCTATCTACCTTATTCAACAAGTATTCACCCAGCCTTTGTCCTAGAGATCTCCAAAGATGCTGAACGTAGTACCTCCAATACCAGCAGATTCCTCTTAAGCATAACTCTAGTTTTCAGGAAGTTTTTTTTTTTTAACTTGTTTTGTCTTTTTATTTCCCTCTGCAATAAATCTAAAACTATTGATTTACAGCCTCCTCCCATCTTCCTCCCTTTAAAATCAAGGACAATTCAAAGACTCACATGACAATTCCTTACATACTTGAGGAAAGATATTATGTCCCTTCTAAACCTCTTTTCCATTCTACCTTTTGCAGTTTCTCAAAGTAAATTGTATGTGGCACACATTTGAACTAATTTATTGCAAAGAGAGTTTATGGCAATGAGGTAATAAGAGGTAAAATTAAAATCTATTCATTTTAATTAGTCAATTAATTAGATATTAGTTATGTTATTTTCCATGTATTATGTATGTATGTAAAAATGCACAACTTAGGAATTCCTACTGAGACAGATGGGTGACTCATCTGTAGCCTTTATTATTTGAAAGTCATCTGGGGAGGGAAGAGGTTAAGTGAGTTGCTTATGGTCACACAGTCATTGTGGCAAGACTTGAAATTATGTCTTTCTGAGTCTAAATCCAACCCTCTATCTACTACAGCATCATGCATTATTTTAATATTACACCTCAAGAAATGTTTATATATGATATTAAACTTGCAATGTAAAAGAATCAAATATGTTAAATAAATGAATGGATATACCTTAGCACACTAACATACAGTTTTTATTGTGCCCCTTATTAAATTTTGGATAACAGCTCTACTTCAGACTTCCTCATATTTTCATATTTTTTCCACTTTTGAAACTAAGGCATATATCTTTTCTGACTAAAAAGATTGTTCTCTCCACAAAGAAATTGGGTGTACATACATAGTTAAACTCAATAATACATTCTATGAGATGTAAGGGTGAACATTTTTACCCATCCACTGTAATCATGAGCTTTTCCCAGAGGAGGAGAAATTATTTTGGGGACTCTGAGTTAAATCTAAGATGGTGGTATCTTCTAAACATACATTTATGTCAAATAGCATTTGAGCCTGGTGCTGGCATTCAGGATTCCTAAATGACATAAATGATTAAACAGGGCTATAATTTTGCAATTTTTTGGCTGAGTGGGCCTGAGTCTGTTGGCATCCAACAGTGAGGAAATTATTTATAAGTAGGAGCATCATATGTGATACTAAAGGCCTATAATGTCTCAAATTTACTTTTAAAATATTGTCAAAATGTTAAAGTAGTAAAGAGAGTTTCACTTCTTTTAGTCAAATCTTACTGTAGGGTATATGTAAGAGGTGGTCCTTTTCCAAAGAAAGAGCTAGTGTATTTTGTATCATTTGCTATTGTTTCAAGTCTATTAGCTTTGTTTTTAAATTGCCCTCGACCACTTCATTTAGGGTTCTTCATTCATTTAAAGATTCTTGATGCCATTTCAATATATAAATTTCTTCACTTATGGGCTGCAAGGTACAGTTGAGAGTCATCCGCACTCTCTAAATAAGCTTCACTCTGGTATACAGTCAAATATATCCACTGATATTAACAGACCATATGAAAGGGATATGACTTTGGGGTATCTTTTTCCAATGTATATGCTCTTTCCCTGAAAGAGGGAAAAATTGAATTATTTTACTATTTGGAAAGAAAATTAGATATATGGGAAATCCAGTTTACTATTAAAAGTCTAAAATAATTTTTGTCTTCAAACAGTTTTCTGCATAATCAGCATTAAAGATTTTCTTACTCTATGTAAAGAATTATTGCTTACAACCTTAATTCCTAGTGGCATGCCTTCTGCTTCACACATTATTTTCTTTTCTTATCCCTTGCTTCCTCTGGTCCTTTATGCTTAATATACTTCCATGAACCCTTAATCCCCTACCTTGACCAATAATTTGTTCAATGAAGAAGTTGTTTAACTCTTCCTCCATATTAATTATGCAGTTTTCATTTTCCAGCAGAATTACTAACAACTCTTATATGTCCCAAATAGTTCCAAGCCCCCTACAAGTTTACTGACAGGAAAAAGGTACTTTGAAAAATATATTGATACATATGTAATATATTATGTGCATATATACACCCATGTGTATGTATGTATGTATGTATATATGTGTGTGTGTATATACAATTGTTTAGGTTGTTCAGGTAGGACTGGCTTCTCCAATATGAGGGCTTGCTGAGTCCTATTCAAGGCTACTTATTCACTTTTACTGTCCACTTGTCACCCAACTCACATCCTGTGACTCCAAGAACCTCTGGTATGCGCAATGGCTCAGTAGATGGACTGAACCAGGTTGGTGGTAATTGATAAGCCTCAAACACATCTAGATGTATATCTACCCCAGGCATGTGAAGACTTCCCTCTGGCAGGAGGTCAATGACTTTATGCAACTCTGGTTCCCTTAAATTCAGTTCACACGTATGTTAAGATATCACCCTGTGATGTCATTGGTCCTCTTGGAAAATGAAGGACAGCGAACAACAACAACAACATGCATGTATATGTGTATATGTATGTATATTTGTGTGTCTCTATATGCAGTCTATATGTTGACTATTAGTCACAATGACTAATAGTAATAATAGTCATTTTCTTCCATAATAGTCATTCTATATACGTATTTGTGCATATTTATGTATTTCTATATATGTATATTTGTATATGACTATGTATAGGGATGTGGCTATGGATATGTATGTGTATATGTATGCGTAGTTATCTATGTATGTATAAATGTGCATGTGTATGTGTGTGTATATGAGATATAAGGGTATTAGGTATGTATGCATGTGTATGTTTTATATGTATATACCTATGTACATATATATGCATATGGATGTGTATTTGAATGTGTATATGTATTTATGCAAATGTATATAGTATTTATGTGTAGATATACATCTTTACATAGAGATACATTTATATGTGTACATACTCACATGTATGTAAATGCACATATATGCACAAAAGTCTGTATATGTGTATAGGAATAAGTTCATGTATATATGTAATGGTGCATACATGTCTATAACTGTATATAAATATTTATGAACATGAATATATGTATATGCATGCATATTTATATGTGCATATGTATAGGTGTATGGCATGTGGGTATATTATGTGGATGTGTGTATATTCAAGTGTGTATATATGTAAATTTATGTATATATGCATGTATATAGATACATAAATGTATGTGTACATACATGCAGATGTCTTTACACATATATATGTTTGTGTGTGTGTGTATACACACATGTATATGGGTATATTAAATATCCATGTATAAGTATATGTACATATGCATTCAAATATGTATAAGTATATGTAAATACATATGCATATATATTTATAGATGTATGTATATATGTGTGTATGCATGCATGTGTGTATTTCCTTATGTGCATGTGTATACGTATATATTCATATATGTTTATTTAAACCAGTGTGGTCCAAATAGCTACATAATGGGAAACGTATTTACAGGGAGAGAGAAAAATTAAGTCAGTGTATCTATGACTGTTATTTTGTGGTTTTTCTTTTTCAGTTCTTTCAAGCCAGTATGGTGATATTTAGGGTCCAAATGCAGTATTAAATTAATTCTACTGGCATCCTATGGAGTTTGTGCAGTCTCAAATGTTGCACTGGGAGTAGCTTGTGAAATCTTTCATCTGATTTAATATTAAGCAATTTTCCTTCTTTTCAACTATTAGTGTTCAAGAATAGCAAAAATAAGAAAGGGTTTTTCACTTGAATTAAATTTAGATATTCATTTAAATGGTGTGTATTATTAATTATTTTACTTATTTATAATTTATTTTTTGTGGCAACTAGGTGGCATACTAGATAGAAGACTGAATGTAGTGTGGAAGACAAATTCAAATGCTATCTCAGATATTTACATGATGGACTTGGCAAGTAACTTAACCTTACTATATAAAATGCAAATAATAAAAGTATCTTGTTGTAAGAGTCAAAGGAGATAATATGTGTAATTTTTTTCTAACCTTAAAGCACTTTAGCTATGAATGTTATAATTGTTTTTGTTGTTAGTATTTGATTTTTTCTACCTAAGCTCTACTTCAGTGTCCCTTCATGAAGTGGACGTGATTCAGGAATCTAGAAAATTTTATTAGCGGAACATAAACTGTAGATAATCCCAATAAATGGGAACCAAAGGATAAATCCAGAGGTGAATTAAAATTCTGTAATACGAAGACCATCCAAGAAAATTCAAAATTACTCATCATCATGGAATTGACCTCCAAGTAACAAATTTTGATGTTTAATAGATTGTGATATGTAACATACGTGAATAGTTGTCAGAGCAGCAAAATCAAAAATTATTTTTATGATTATTCCTTGTATTGACATATATAAAATAACCAATTATGTTATCATCTTCTACTGACAAGTTTTTCTTTATTAAGATGCAAAGATCTGACATCCAAAAAAATGAGTGAATAAAGTATTCCAACTTTTATTGTAGTTTTTGATGTTAATGTTCTTTAAATCTATAACCAACACATGCATACACATTTGGCCATACAGTGAAATGTGAAAGATTTTCCTTTGGTGAACACCAATCTCTTCTAACTTGTTTTCCTTTCTTTTTTTCTCTGTTGGAACCTGGCAAATCACTTCTGAATGCCATGGAGATTGTAGCAATTAGCCTATTTTCATCACAGAACAGATGTTCCATGTGTTTGCCCTCTTCCTATTGGGTTTGGGATTGGTATAACACAGCTGTTATAGTTAATTCTGGGTTTGGTACTGAAACTACCTCAAAATCAATAAGAAATATAGTTATAGATATAAAAGGAACACAAAAGCAACTATTTTGTTTAAATCAGGTGAATTTGCTAAGTGTATAGTAAATGTTGAAAAGTGGTACTGTTCATAAAATGGACTGTTTGATAAGTTCATATTTGCTGCAAGAACCACAAAGTGATGGCTATTTGTGGATTTGCAAGTGGCTAGTTTTGATTTCTATATTAATGACGACAAAAATATGATAAAATCAAAATCATTCAATAAGAAAATAGCGGAGGGAGGGAATAAGTATTTATAGAGCACCTACTATGTAGCAGGCACTATGCTAAGCATTTATTATTTATTTCTCAGAGTTATTTATCTCAAATTTATCATCATGTCTCATATTATCTCATCAGTATCTCATATCTCACACAACACTCTGAGGTAGGAACTATTATTTTCCCCCATTTTATACTTGAGGAAATTGTCACTTAACCTCTGGTGAAGCCAAAGGTCACACAGCTAATAAGAGCCTGAAGCTGGATTTGAACTCAGGTTTTCGACATGCCAGGCCCATCACTCTATTCATTAAAAAGGGATATAAGAAACTATTATATAGTTAGGATATATCAGGTAATGTTTGGTTTATGAACAAGTGTGTTGCGTTCCTTCCTCACCCTGAAAAATGGAGATAAGAATATTTCTAGTATCTGCCTCACAGGGTCATTATGAGCAATAAATAAGGCAACACCAAAGCAGAACAATGCAGTAGGGGGAAGAAATACAACTCTCCCACAATTCCACCAAAAAGATCAAGAAAAAACACAAGACCAAGTGTCTATCAGGAAATTAAAAAAAAAATCAAAGTAAGTCTTTTGTCTAGCCCAGATCAGTTAGGGAGATAGACAAAAGTCTGTGGATGCTGGGAATAGGAGCTAGCCATACTGAGGATTTGAGCATGGAGACTAAAAGAGAACTGCCCCAGGGAAAGAAGAGGTCCCAGATGTAAACATGGCCGCCTTGACCTTGTGAAGGCCACAGGAACAGTGGTCAACTGGTAACTATTGCTTACTGCCCAGTTCTAGGTGAGAAATCCAGGGCAGACTGGAACTGTGTGCCAGCTCCTTCCCTCCAGCGGCAGAAGGCTATCTTCCTGTGTCACTTCCTCCCTCCATTCACCATATCCACGGGCAAATTCATATTATGTAAAAATCTCCTTATGTAGAAGTATACCAAATGGACTACTTAAGTAAAATGAAAATTTTCATTCTGTGTTGACGTATATGTGTATGTATGTATGTATGTATGTGTGTGTGTATGTATTTGTGGTCATATATATGTATTTATGGTTATATATGTATATTTATATACTATACACACATACACACACATATATACACATACATACATGCATACATATATAGCATCTGACTCCTCTTGGCCCAATTTAGGGTTTCTTGGCAAAGATGTTGAAGTGATTAGTGATTTCCCTCTCCAGCTCATTTTACAGATGAAATGAAACAAACAGGTTAAGTGACTTGCTCAGGGTAAGTGTCTGAGACCAGATTTGAACTCAAAAAGATACACACACGCACACACACTTACATATATACATATAAGTATACATTGCTATCTATCTATCTATATACCTATCTATCTATCTATCTATCTGTGTGTGGGGGTCAGTCAAAAAGAAAGAATTAAAGTACTGAGGAGCCACATAAGATTTCGCTCCCATCACTATGAGGAAGCAGAGAGCTTAGAATTTTCTATTTCAGAAGTCAAAATATATAGGCTTACAACAAAAAATGATATTCCTCCCATCCCCTTCTCTGCTTGTCCCATGAGAAAAAGTATCAATGTGACCTGGCCAGGAGATTTCTATCTGTCAAAAAAATAACTTTCCCCATGCCAGTAGCCTTTTACTTTCTGTTGCAGACTTCCAGCCTCAGATGTTGAGAGGAGGAAGAGCTTCCTCTGAATAAGTTCATTGTATTTCCTCCCACTTGTGTTTTCTTGGGCAAGACTAATAGAGGTCAGCAGAGCAACTTCCATTTCCTGTTGCCTGCTTGATTTCTCATCCTTGTTGTGCAAACTTCCAGTAAAAAGAGGAATCTTCCCTTTGGCCTTCTATTTCTTACTGAACCTATCCCTTGAGGGAAGAAGAGGAGGAAAGTTGAAAAAGAATAGGCTTTCCATCTTTTGCTGTATTGGTTCAACTTTCATCTCCTACTATGACTTTTTCTGCCTAATCTTCAGCTTTCAGAAAGAATAAAGCAATGGGAACTTCCATCTGACTATCTATGTAACTTCCATCCCATGTTGCATGTATCTCCACCCTCCTTTGAGGAACAAAACCCTCAATTCAATGATGACCATTCTCAAACCCGTTCATATCCTAATGATCCAAAGCCCATTCCCCATTACCCTCACAGTCTCAGGAATTTTCAGCTCCTGAACTTTTACCACACAAAGAACAGCAGATGTCTGAGTAAGGCAGGAATGAAGCACACCCCCACCACCACCTCTACTGTTTCTGGAAGTCAGACCTAGCAGTGTTGACCAGAAGTCATCCCATCATCCCAGTCTGTCACTGTGGCTGTTGGTGAAGAGGAGCAAGCACATGACTGGTGAATGTGGTACCACAGGGAGCAAGAAAGTTTTGGGGACAGCATGCCTGGGGGCCCTAAACATGGCTTAGGGGAGAAGAAGAGTCTCTGACTCTGAGCCCCTGGACAGAAGTCGGGAAAGAAAAGTAAGGAGGACCTGAGCCTTAGGGTAACATCACCCACAACTCAGGAATAAAAACAGATTATAATAACAAGCTGCTAAAAATAAAATAAAGCAAATTAAAAATATAAAAATGAGTAAGGAAAAGAAAAAGCTCCTGATCATAGATAGCTACTTTGGTGTAAAAGAAGATCTGGGTTCATATTCAGAGGAAGATATGAGGTAAAAAAAGGACAGTCCTACCCTAAAATATAATATCAAGTGATCACAAACCCAAAAAGAGTTCTTGAAAAACATAAAAAGGAATTTTAAAGATCAAATAAGAGAGATCAAGGAAAAATCAGGGAAAAAAACAAAAGCAGTCCAAGAATGTTATGAAAAGAAAGTTAACCAATGGGAAAAAGAGGTCCAAAATCTTGAGGAAGAAAATAACTCCTTGAAAACCAGACCTGGACAAGTGGAATTAAATGACATTATAAGACACCAAGATATAATAAAGCTAGAAAAATAGAAGAGAATCTGAAACATTGCACTAGAAAAACAACTGACACAGAGAACAGATCAAGAACAGACAATATAAGAACTGTCGGACTACCTGAAAGTTATAATTCCTCCTCCCCCCAAAAAATCGGAATACAAGATTACAAAAAATATTATTAAGGAAAATTGTCCTGAAATTGTAGATCTAGCGGGCAAAGTAGAAATAGAAAAAAATATACCATTCACCACCTGAAAGAGATGCCAGGGGAAAAAAAAATACTTACAGGAATGTCATAGCCAAGTTCCAAAACTCCCATATTAAGGAGAAAATACTGCAAGCATCAAAAAAATACCATAGAAATATAGCCAGGATTTCATGAGACCTAGCACCTTCTACTCTAAAAGACTGCAGGTCTTAGAACAGTGTATTTGAAGTACAAATGGTCTAGCATTGTGTCCAAGAATAACTTACCCAGCTAAGTTGAGTACAAATCTGAATTTTTAAAAATGGACATTTGACAAACTGAAAGACTTTCAGTTATTTGTAACAAAAATACAACTCAATGGAAAACTCAATATAAAAGATGTAGAAGAAATAAAAGGAAAACATTAAAGGCACTCATTAAGTCAAACTATTTACACACATATATGTACGTATATGTATATGTGTATATACACACATATATACACACACATATATGTATATACATATGTACACACATGCATATATGTATACATATATACAGACATGCATGCATGTGTATATATATATGTACATATATGATAATATTATCAGTATTCTTAAAACTGTCATCATTATTAAGGTAGTTTGAAAGAAAGGTTGGTTTAAGTTTTGTATAAGGGGTGATTCAGAAAAAAAAATTGGGTAGGAAAAGTAAAAGGGAGCAATCGTAGTATAAAAATGAGGTAAGAAAGGAAGAACTAATGCAGAAAAAGCAGGTCGGGGTGGAAAACTGGTCATGTTGGAATCTTAGAAATCTTCTGAGCATGTAGAGAGTTGAGAAAACTGGAAGACAGGTTTGGGGAGGGACTTTTAGTGGGGTGTGTGGATTGGGATTTGGCAAAGTGGGGAAGAGGATAGGGGCCATTTTTAGAGGGGTGTGTGGATTGAGACCAGGTGGGTGGAGGAAGGGAATGGGGGAATCTTGGAGGAGTAGGTTAAGTGGGAGGTGGGAGGGTAGGGTGAGAAAATAAAGTTACAGGGGTAGGGTAAAAAGAGAGGCTGAGAAAGAAAATAATGAGCAAAAGTAAGATGGAAGGAAATTCACAAATAGTATTAAAGAAAAAAATCTATGCCTTGGAGATTTTAAATTCTAGTGCAATGAAATAATAAAATAGTAGACATTTCTTTGTATTTGTATTTATCTTTGTATTTATCTTACTTTAACTTAAATTTTATTTATTTTTTCAATAATTGAAATTTCACCTGCTTTCCAACCTACCAGCACTGAGAAAGAAAGAAAGGCAAAATCCCTGCTACAAACATGTAAAATGAAACAAAGCAAATTCCTAAATTGGTTATTTCAGGAAACAAATATCTCAATCTGTAGTTTGAGTCTGGTATTTTAAAAGTGAATAATCCATTTTAAGAATTGTAAAATTATACTATTACCAGAGGCCTTGAATGAAACAGAAATGATAGTAGTACTTTCTACACTGACACATTCTCTCAATGCTTTTCTGTCACTTCTAAGATATTATCTAACAATATTCATAACCTGCATAAACTCTTACCCCGATTCAACTCTCCTAATCAGAGAAAAATATCTTATAACAATGTAGAAAACTCATTAGGGCAATGACTTTGTTCCACAATTTTCACCATCATAGTAAATTTTGGCTTTCTCATATACTTTAATCTCAAATGCATGGATCAAAGATCTATTTCACCAGGAAAACATCAGATATCATGTAATTTAGGTTCTAGCTTTCTTAAGAACTTAGAATTTTCTTTCACACAAAAAGCTGCTTTAGTATTCAGACACATAAATCTTACCTATATAAATACCATGACTAAGGTGCTCTAATGTAGGAAGGAAGGAAGGAAGGGAGGAAGGAAGGAAGGAAAGAAGGAAAGAAGGAAGGAAGGAAGGAAGGAAGGAAGGAAGGAAGGAAGGAAGGAAGGAAGGAAGGAAGGAAGGAAGGAAGGAAGGAAGGAAGGAAGGAAGAAGGGAGGAAAGGACAGAGGGAGAAAGGGAGGGAAGGGAGAAAAGAAAGGAGGAAACAAGCATTTGTTAAGTGTCTGCAATGTTCCAGGCACTTTGCTAAGTGCTCCACAGATGCAGAATTATACATGTAATTATTCAGGCTTTTATGATACAAAATAGGTTTAATTTGCAGAGTACTTTTATGTAACTTTTTGGTAGCTTTTTATCCTTTGAAATTTTCTTTGTTTCTTGTCAAAGAAATCCTTAAAGATCAAAGTAAAGAGCAACCACAGAATTTCTCAAGACTTCTTATTTAAACCAAGAAGCAAAGTTCATACGTTTAATATTTCACATTTGTAAACACATTTACCTATGTGAGTAACTTCCTTGAATTTACAGATTTGTCAATTCTATAATCAGTAAGTTGTTTCCTGATTTGAATACCATTATGCCTTATTGGTATTCTTAGCGGTTCCGAGAAACTACTAGAAAAAGTAGAATAAAGCACAAGATGATGTGGTCATGGACAGAGAGCTATAACTTCCCCTGTTATAACAGTTATAACAGAAGTCATAAATTATTCACAAATTCATTTGGCTAGATTAGACAAGACAAAGATTTTCATATGGTGCCTTTGTGGATTCCAGTAAAATAATTCTCATACTTTTAACATTAATGTAATATAGAAGACAATTTAGAGTCATGATAGAAAGAAAAGCTTGGATCTACCAAAATATTTGTAGTAACTCTTTTTTGGAAAAAAGAATGCCCATTTGTTGAACAGTGACTAAATAAATCCTGTCCTTACCTCTACTTACCTCTCTTTAAGATAAAACTAAGGGACCTATTCTAATTTTCTTTATCCCAAATTATTTTGTAATTATACTAAACTAAATGTGTTTATACATAATACTTATATGTGTATATATGTTATATACATATAATATAATGTATTATATGTGTATGTGTGTGTTTGCTGTGAAATTTTAAATATATTTATCTCCCTCATCAGAATATAAACTCATTGTAAAGAGGAATTTTTTTTCATTCTTTTTTCCCCTTGTATCACCAGTACCTGGTGTAACAGTACCTGGCACATAGTAGGCATTTGATAAATGCTAGCTTATCGTGGCAGCTAGGTGACACAACAAATAGAGGCTTGACATCAGGAAGTGGCAAAATTGATAGAGTAAAGGGCCTGGAGTCAAGAAGACTCATCTTCACAAGTTCAAATCTAGCCTCAGACATTTACTAGTTGTGTGACCCTGGGCAAGTTACTTAACCCTATTTGCCTCAATTTCTTATCCGCAAAATGAACTAGAGAAGGAAATGGCAAACCACTGCAATATCTTTGTCAGTAAACTCCAAATGGGGTCACAAAAAGTCACATGATTGATCAACAACAAATGTTAGCTGATTGAAATATTACTGTTTCATTTTATGAACTGACAAATATGCTGAATACACGGAAAAAATCTTTTCTTATTTCTCTTTATACATCATATACAGGAGGAAGAGAAGAAGGAGAGAGAGCATTACCTTATCACCAAGTGCGATTAAAAGGATCTGGTTTCCAACCCTGCCTCTGACACTTTCTTATTAATACTTCTAGTACTTTTCTTATAGTTTTGTTATGAGAATCAAACGAAATAACAAGCTGTATTGCGGCAGGGAACTTGTGGCCTTGAGGCCATATGTACCCTTCTAGGTCCTTGGATGTGGTCTTTATACTATGTCCAAGTTTTACGGAAAAAAATCCTCTTATTAAAGGGATTTGTTCTGTGAAGTTTAGATTCAGTCAAAGGACTGAACGTGAGTACCTAGAAGGCCACATGTGGCCTCAAGGCCACAGGTCTCCATCCTGCAACCCCTCCCCCACCCCGCATGCTTTGAAAAACAAAATATTATGTCAGCTGTGATTATAAAATTTAAAAAATCTAATCAAACAGGCTATTGCTTGATACAATTGTGAAAGGAATGGTAGAAGCAGGAAAAGTTCAGAGAGGTCAGGGAGGAAAGAGATTAGTATGAATGTGAGTGGTCAGGAAGGAATGACTGATAGAATTGTGATGGTGGTGGTGGTAATAGTAGTTGAGGACTTGCTACCCTTTCCTGGGCGCTGCAAAAAAATGAATAGGCAAATATGAGGGAGGTAGATTAGATATGGAGTTATGAATGAGCATGGCATTTTTAAGGGACAATGAGAAAATGGCATCTTTGAAGCATATGATACACCACCCAACCCCTCAAAGGAACAGTGGAAAATCACATTCAATAACTATACACACACGTACACACGCACACACACACACACGCACACACATATACAAACTATATATATGTATGTATATATGTGTATATATTTTATGTATGTATATAATAAATAAATTTAATATTTACTATTGTTCATGTTTTAAAGAAGAGAAAGGAAGGGAAGAGAAAAAGAAGGGAGGGTAGGTGAAAAAAGAAAAGGAAAAAAATATTTAATACTGTTCTCCATCTTGGTTGCCCTGCTCTGGACACTTTCCATACTCTCCAGCTTTTCAATGTCCTTCCTAAAATTCAGTTTTCAGAACTGAAAACTATATAAAGAATATATGATCACCAAATTTCTGTTCCTTAATTTCTTCTAATTTAGTCTGGATAATCCTAAAGCACAGCTCCGGCCACTGGACTTCTCTGTTCAATAAACTCCAGAGGCTCCCTATTCCTTTCCAGGTTGAAAGCAAACTCTTCTGTTTGGTATTTAAAACCCTTCACAGTCTGGCTGCAACTATATATTCCCCCTAGTTCTCCCTACTTCAGTCTAGCTGAACTGATCTTGCAATTCCTTAGACCTGACCCTCCCCCCCATCTCTTTATTTATGCCTTTTCACAGGATGTCCCCATGCCTTAAATGTATTTCACTTCCAACTCTTTGAAATACTAATTTCCTTTAAGTTTCCACTCAACGTGCCACCTCTCAAATGAAGCTTTTCCTGATGTTACCCCAGTTTCTAATTCTTCCGTTCCTGAAATCATCTTATAATTGTTTTGAATATATTTTCTATATACTTTAAAAATATATGTACATGCTGCATCTGAATGTTGATGATGATGGTGATGATGATGATAACTGACATTTATATAGTGTTTTATGGTTTACAGATCCCTTTAACATATTATCTCATCTGATCCTCACAACAACCCTGTGAGGTAGGTACCACCATCTTCATTTCACAGATGAGGAAACTGAAGCTGAAAGAGGGTGCATGACTCCCCTAACTTTTCACAGCTAGTAAGTTTCAGAGGCAATCTTAAAACTCAGAACTTTCCTGACTCCAGGTACATCATTCCTACCTTTGTGCTACTTCTTTCTTAGCTGATATAATATATGCTTCTTAGCTGCTGAGACTATTGTCTTTTCTAAAAATTGTCTTTGTATACCCAGGTATTCCTAATATAGGTATATCATATGTAATATATGCTTGTTCATCGATTGATTGATTAATCTTCCTGTAGCAGACCAATTCTATCACTCGAAGCTTCCTCATCTGGGTAGAGACTGCTAGAATTTATGCCCTTTTGATATTGTCTTGCATAACTCAGCCCCCTTGCCATAATAACACACTGGAACAGGGATGTAGCAGAAGGTATAATCTTAGCATAAATTGCTTGAAGGAACAATAAAAAAATTCTGACATTCATTTCTGTTTGTTTATTTGCTTTGACATTAAGATAATACCTCATCCTACATCTTCCCCTCATTATGGCATAGAAATGACCTTGGTTCACTGACAAGCCCTAAACTAAGCTGGAAACGCTTCCAGTATCTGTAGACATAGCAATGGATCCACATGCCCTTTATGCTGAATCTGCTGCTTTGCTTGGTTTCAACTCCAGGGAACAAGATAACAAAAAGATGAGCCTTCCATTTATCACCTCTAATCTCACCACCACACTACTAAGTCAAGCCTTGATTGACACCATCTCCCTCAGCCTCCCCTCCCCTCCAGATTAAATATCTGGAGGGTGGAGTACCAAATTCTGTCCAATGCCTGCCTTTATAGCAGGCAGAAGCTAGGCTCACTCCACTCTGAATGTGCTGATCCATCTGATTTTGATTCTATAGAATAAGATACTCTTAGGTTTCTCATTCTTCCCCCCCCCCACCTCCTTTGGTGTGTTGTTCCCTCCCCCCATCCCCTTATGTTTAACCTCCTTTGGAGCAGGGAGTGTCTTTCTTTTTATTAGTTATATTACTAGTCCCTCAGCAGAGTGCTTGGTACATAGTAGGTGATTAGATTATTGAATTGGATGTCCATTGCAGAAGGGTCAGCTTACCCATTTTCTCTTATCATCAGGTTGGCCTTGGGGTAATGAATATTCTACCACAGAAAAGCTCATGAGTCACCTTCCATATTATAGAATATCATAATCTCCAGTCCTGGAAAGTATAGATCCTCTGGAGCTTATCGAGCAGGAGGTCAAATAGTCAACAACAACAAAATTGCTGTTTCTTGAAGTTCTCAAATTAAGTATCACCTCTTATATGTCTTCTCTTTGTCAATCAGAAGCAAATGAAAAGGGAACGGAGAGCTGTCACTGAAACCAAGAAGACTTGGATTCAAGCCTTGCCTTTAGCTCCTATCTCTTAGTTGTCTAGGCAGCTCTCTAAGACTATAAGTAGTAGAGCAAAGGCCAACTTTGCATTAGTAGACAGAAGTTTCCTCACATGGGATTTCCCTCTATGAAATCATAGGTCTCAGATCCAATCTCTATTCCAGTTCCTCTTGTCCTATACAGATTAAAAATTTTGCTGATATAAAATTCCATGAAAACAGTTGCATTTTAAGAAGAGAAATAAAATCATTTCAGTTTTTCCAGGTTCCTATTTTACACTAGCAAATATATCATACAAAGGTGTCAACAAACAACTGAAGAGAACTAAAGTTCATCGAGATGGCCTATAAGTATAACACCTTCTGGTGAAAAAACAAAAGCAACAACAAAATCTCCTTATAATTGTTAAAGCTCTATCATTTTGGAGCATCTTCACAGAAAGGCTTCTGTTGTTTTCCACTAAGTAGCTGCATCTTCCACCTCACATACTATAATCAGCAGGGTTCCACCCTGACAAAGTCACAGCTGTTTCAAATTCCCATACATCATCAGTTACCAGTGTTTATCGTCTCTGCAGCTGTCAACAGCAATGGTTTTTTTCTTTGTTACACAGGGAATTTCCAAACTTATAATTAGACCTCAGTTATGAAAATGTAACCAGTTAATCATTGCTTTCATTTAGGACTTTCTGCTTTCTAAAGGGATTTGAATTCAGTTAAAGGAAGGGGGGCGGGGAGTATCAAACAAAACTGCCATGAACTGCCCCAAGGGTTGGGCTTTTGTTCAACTGATGAAATGGGCATCTCTTGCATTTAACTATTTATTCTTTTTCATGGTATTTGCATTTTCCTGTCAATATTTTCCTCATTTTCCATTTATCATTTGAGTATATCTGTGTCAATACATTGCTGAAAACAACCTGTTTCTTATGGAGAAAAAACTGTAGCTATTTTAATGGGAAAATTATCCCATGCGCATATATACATGCATACACACATACACACAACTCCACTGCCTTGACAAGTGAGCCAGAAGAAATGAATGATGGTACAATCAGTACTGGAAAGGGTAGCAATGGAGGCTATGTCCTCAGGTAATCTCCAGGTCTTAGTAACACTGTAAGATGGAAGGAAAAGAAAAAGGAAAGACTTAAGATGTCAGCAAGTCTGTTTTCTTTTCTTTAAGTTTTTAAACTTATTTTAAACTTAAGTACAAAATAAGAAAAGAAAAAAATAATGTTATGTACATAGTAAAACATGAGAGAATTCAATATGTAATAAATTTCCCTTTCAAGAAAACCTAAATAATAAATGCTACACACTGTTTTCAAAGCTGTCCAGCTTTTCTTTGCTTCCTTGTAGCTTTTCTTTTGCTCTCTGCTGTGCACTCTTTACTTTCTTTTCACCTCCCTCACTCTCTCCCCCAAAGAAGACTACAATTAAGCCGGACACACACACACACACACACACACACACACACACACACACACACACACCTAAATATACATATACAATATACACAAACATACATACATACATAGATATCTATAAACATACACATAGACACTCATACACATATACGTAAGACTATACTATGCTTATTTCCACTTGCCATCTGTTTCTTGGATAACATCTTCTTTCAGAAGTCCAAGTCTTTCCATGTTTTTCTAAATCAACCAGCCCATCAACTTTTTATTATTTTTTCTAACTCAAGATGATTTTTAGTAATTTAATTGGGATGGCAATAGATGTCAAGTTTGTTTTCTATGGAATAGGCATTCTACAGAGCATGATGGAAGGGGATGGTAGCATTAATCGTGGGGTAGGAGGGTTGAAGGGATGAGAATAAGTAATCAAGTGGTGAGGGATAGGGAGTGGAGTTTGCATGCTGACAACAAGGATTCAAAATCACCATGATGTGTAGAGAATGACCAAATGTGTGTATGAATATCATTGAATGGAAGGTGTTGCTGATCTTCCCAGAGGATGCTGAGGATCAGGCAGGAGACAATTACAGCATGAGATGGAAGGCCCACAGTTAGGTGAAGGTTCTAGTTAGATGTGAGACCCTGTCTCACTTCTCTTCCCTTTGAAGTTTGAAAATTAGGCAAAAGCCAAAGCAGGAGATGGAAGTATTATTCCCCATAGACTTCCTTCTTCCTCTTCTCTCAGGTGATAGGATGCATAACAACGATTCGTAACTTTTTTTGGACCCCTTTGAAGTCAGGTTTTCAGAGGTAGGATGGCTCCATATCCTCTGCCAGGGTTCTAGGGATACTCTTGAACAGTCAGGTGAGGTGTAGATTCCCTAAAGCCAGCAGCTTCACGATCTGAAAAGTGCTTTAGATATGTTACCTCATTTGATCTTCACTACAATCCTGTGAGATATGGGCTGTTATTGTGCCCATTTTATAGATGAGGAAACAGAAGCTGAGAGGGTCAAGTAAATTTCACAGGATCACATATAATTCAGTCCCTCTAGTTTGTATAGTCATTGATCACTTGGCAAGGATCTCGCCTTTAAGATACTGACTATTTAGCTAATGTAAAAAGTATGTGAATCTTAGCAATTACTTTTCTCTTTTTTCCCATACTGACACAATTGACATAGACATGCTAAGGGATAACGTGGAATTGACATCCATTTAATATTTTTTTCTTTTGTCTAATTTATTGACATATCTAAAAATCTGTCATTTGTTTGTTTGTTTTTTGTCAAATAGCCAGCCTACTAGTGATGATCCTTGATTTATTCAGCATGATTCATCCTGGAAGAGCAGATACATTCAGTTACCAGGACCAAATATACAAATCTTCCAGCATGACCTTGAAGCGTTGGGAGGTGTCTCACTAATATGATATGACATCAGAAAACTACTTTAAACAAATTAATTTAGCAAACTTAGACAAAACTTCTAACTTCTTTCAAACCTTTGACTTTACTTACCTAGTACTCAGCTTCCCTCAGTAGAAAACTTGCTGTGAATAACACTGGGAATAGGCAATTGGAAGATGGAAGGAGTGGCTCATTCAGGAATGGAACTGAATGTAAGAATTAGGTTAATGGGGAAGAAGGTGAGACACAATAAGAAAGATGAAATCTACATGCATTTCCTCAAAATAGTTCTGAGAATAAATCTGGCTACAACTTTAAGACGTACTAATCAACACCATTTACCTACACAGTGGTATAATCAGAATAATTGGTACTGTTAGATCTCTGATGATCACACATACAAGTAAACTGACCATGGATGATTGATTCAACTGAAGGTTACTCAAAATAGTTCATTTTTTCCACATCTGTTAAGTTATATTACTGGATTTTTTAAACTGCATTTTCTTAATGTAACTAAAAGGAGAGGGAAAATATTAATTTTATATAGTATTTTTCTGATGATTTATTAATATGGGTCAGTGAATACTAATTCTATATGATGATAATCATTGTCAGTAAATTAATCAAAACTATTGTGAAAATATCTTTCATCTGTCATTTTAAGACCCTAAGGGGAAAAAAAAACATAGTGGTTTTAAATAATTTAGCTCATCAACATTTTTAATCATCTGAGATAGTACTGAACTAAAGAAAAAAGCAAAAGAACAACTTTTGTTATATCTTAATAAAATTAAATTTCTGTTGAGTTTGTTTCTTTAAAAAATGTTTATTCATATAATAATTGCTTGGGAAACTAATTTACTTCCCTCATGAGTTGCCATGGCCCATGTATTCAATACTTAGGGATGACTCTATCAGAAATGACCCTCCCCATATTAAATAGACTGGAGATTGGACAGCAGACACAATGTGTTTCTGTAACCACATTGGAAGCCCTTCCCTCTCGATAGAAAACTGTCAGGGTTTATGTTCTACTGGCAGAGTCTTTGAAATCCCAGAGTGACCTATATGCCACTAGGAGATATCAAAATAGGAATTTTATGGAGCAATTTCCTTAGTCTTCAGGGCAAAAGAATTCTGCCATAAAATGTCATTTGATTTTATTTCATATGTTAACATAAAAGAAAAATTATGAATAAGAAAGTATATATACATACACAGCAAATTATTAAAAATGAAACAAGAGCTTTCAAATGTTATTGTTGATTATAATTTTCCTAATGATACTCCCAACCACTAAAGAAAGCTGAAGAATAAATAACCTTTATCCATGTGGCACTAATATGATTATGGCACTGTGAATGAAATCCAAGATGGAGGATCTCAGCTGGAAAGCTGTTTCATAAGTGTCCAATATTGCCAAAATACCTAATATTGCTTAAATGCAACAGCTGTTGGAACAGAAAAGAACTGACAAATAAAATTATGTTGATGTCAATGAACAAAAGCAAAATGTGTAAAAGGGGTTATTACTAGAAAGGCATTATGAAACAAAGATAATTAAATGGAACCTTCAAAAAGCATAACAATGTGGGTCAAACAAGCATTTTCTCACATCAGCCAACAGTTAATTAGTACAGAATTTATTCCTCCTCCTCTGGCAAGTTATATGTTCCATTTCAGCTTCTTAAGCAATACCAAAACCTTCAAAGGTTAATGCACAGTTCCAATAACACTCTTTTAAGAGAGTTATTGTGAAAAAATATTCTCTTTGAATTTGCATAATTATTTATTATCTGATATAGTTCAACTAACCTGTATCTATACCAACAAACTAAAATAAAGAGATTTTATAGATAATTAAGAATTAATGTGACTTTTACCTGAAATATTCAGTTATTTGAATGTTTTGTTTTTTGCTTTTGCTCTAATTATACAGATAATTATCAGGATACTTGATTAAAATCTTTATTCTATCATTCCAAAAGTCTGCATAGTCTTGGCCATGAAGATAGAATGAAGAATAATGCTCTTCATATGCATGAAAAAACACTGTCCGAAAGCAGTAGCATCTCAAAGAGGAAAGGGAATACCAGTCAGAAGGAGGGAACTAATTATATTAAGAAGTAATTGTGATAGTCAAATGAAGCCATTGTTATTTGTTCATTCCAATCAGTGTAGCAACTCCACAGTTAAAAACAAACACTTTTTGATTCCTTCTTTTTCTTTTAATTCCTTCCCTTGAGAGAAGCTTGACATGGGGAAAAGAAAGCTAGGCTAAATGTGAAAAGACCTAAAGTCAACTATGTCAGTAGCAAACTATCTGACCTTGGAGATGATCCTCTGGGCCTCCGTTTCTTCTGCTAATATTATTATTCTCAGGTTACAGAATATAAAATGGAGGCTCAAAAAGGGTGAGGAACTTGAGACATTGTCTTTTAAGACATTACACAATCCCAACTCTTCCTACCTTTCCAGCTTTCTTATCTTTTACTACTGCACACAAATTCCACAATCCAGAAACACTTGGCTTACTCTTCCTTGTTCTTGACACTCCATGTCATGATTCCATACCTATTTATTGGATATTCTCTCCCACATCTGTCTCCTGTCTCTCTGACTTCCTTCAACACTCAGCTTAATTTCAAGAGATCTGTTCTTCACCCTTCATCTTCACCCTACCATTTGCACTATATATCCTGAATGCACCTAGTTCTTTGCAAGTTGTCTTCCTCATTAGAATGTTGAGGGCAGGGAATGTGTTTGTGCATTTCTTTGTGACTCCAGGGCTTAGCCCTTACTATACAGCTCACTCATAGTAAGTGCTAAATTCATGTTTCCTCACTGGCTGAAACCTATAGAGATTAAATGACTTCCCTATGGTAACAAAGATATTAAGTGGCAGAGTTTATGTTTGTAGAGACTTCGACGCTAAAACCAGTATTCTTTCCAACAATACTACATTATCTCCCATATATATCTTTCATTATCCATCTATCTTATCCATCTAATCTATCTATATAAGAGAGAGGTATACACACACAGAAATATATACTCCATTTTGGTGAGTATTAATTTAAAATTAAGATAAATGTTTTACCATAACTAACATCCTGAATTGTATTCAACTTCATAGGCATAGGGGTTCTGATGTTCAAATTCCAATAAACAAATCTTTTGTAGGCAATTTACATTGTGCATTATCTGGATTTCAAATTTTGTTGTCTTTTCAAATGAGTGAACTTGTTCTACCATTTCATCATAATTGGGGTGGTACTTTAATGCACACAGGAGGGAAGATTCACAGAGATGCAAATTCAGTCTGAGCTGTAATAAATGAGTTGCTTCTGTGGAACCCCCACAACAGATAACAAACCTACTGCAATTTGGTTTCATAAAGTTAAGCAGTGTTTGTTATGATTTTCATATAAAATGTTTGCAATGCCCAGCTGCTACTTTTTATTTAATTGTATAATTTGTTTCATAATTAGTTTTTGCTTCATTTTCCATGAAGTGTCAATTCTAAAATCCAGGCTCTGAGGCATCCACTGTATAGCAGAGCCCATTAATTCCCCAGCTTTCGTTTGCAACCCCAATCTTAAGTTAGAGGAAAAACACATATAACTGCATAGGAGAAGATCAATAATGTTGAAGATGGCTGTATTTGATGTTCAAATTCCAAATGGTTGCAAGGAAATTATTACTGCTTGGCTTCTTCTAAAGAAATTAAATGACTTTTCAACATAAAACACTGATGTGGTTATGTTGCCCACTTTTTCAAGAACCAGCCAGCAGGGATGTGGTCAGGATAGGAGATATTTTGGGAGCATTTTTTTTACATTAGAATTTAAAATTTTAAGAGCTACCAAAAGCAAATAGATTATGATATTATAGTGCTTCTAATTCATACTCTTCCCTGGAGAACTTTGAAATTATAGTTTCCCTTTTATTCCTTTTGCCATGGTACATAATTCAGCAAGTAAGGAGTGAGTGCAAAAGAAAACAAAGAAAATAAAACACTAAATCACATCCAAAGTGAGTTTTGCTTCCAGTAATCATAGTGAAAGTTACTAATAGAGACAACTAAGAATGTAGGGAAAACAATGGCAAAAGCTTGTGAAAAACAAAATGCAAAACAAATGCTATAATTAAGACAGAAGTTCATCTTCCTTATTGATTCCTCTCTTTCACTTCAGGTCTGAATAATCTTAATAAAAAGAAGCAAATATATTCAAGAGATTCTGTGTGAGTGGAATGACAAGAGGAGGCAACTAAGTGAATGAAGCAGGATGGGGGTGGGGGGCGGAGGTAAGGGAAGGCGAAGTAGACAGACCAAAAGGTGAGGAAGAGGGAAGAGACAAGAATGAATATGAATTTGTTAAATTGGCAACCTGAAAGATTTGCCACCAATAGAAATAGAGAACTTTGAAGAAAGACAGATTTGAAGAAAATAGAATGTTTTGTTTTATTTTTAAATTGAGTTTACTATTATGACAAATCATATACATGGGGGAAAATCTAAAGCACTCGACAATGTCAGATTGAATTTCAGGTGAGATGTTAAAGCCATGAATCTAAATTCAGGAATCATTTGCATAGAGACAATACATGAAACTGGGGAGGTGATTACCAAAGAAGACACTCTTAAGAAGGAAAAGAAGACCAGGGTAGAATTTTCAAAGGAGGCTATGAATGATGATCCATATAGGGTGACTGAGACAGATGAGTAGGCAGAGACTCAGGAAGGATGATGGCTACATGCTTGAATATAAAAGGACATGATAATACAATATTAGAAAAGAACCAGATCAGGTATCTCTCATAAATGTGGTTATAAAGATTGTCTTTAACCAAGGAAGGGATAAAAATGATGACAAAATAAAAATAGGTTACTCTGTCTGTAGAACCTCCTACTCTGGGCTACTTACTCAATTCCCACTCAAAGTGGTAGGCTAGGTCCTCAGATGGCAGTTGTTTATTTTTCACTCATAGTTCTACAATTGAGTATTCCTAACAGTCTGAAGTTACTAATACTGTCACTACCTCCCCTACCCTACCTCCCCAATACAGTGTGTTCTCCAACACTGATCAACTAATTTCCTGAGGTGTAGTAAGAAGAGTAACTAAAAAGCAATTATTCCCATAATAGGAGAGGGTAATCTCTTGCACATAGATGCACACACACACACACACACACACACACGCCATAAGGAGAATAGGCTCAAATTTAAAGTATCACCCATATAAAGAACACATAGTGTCAAGTGATACTTCACAATCTCTGGACCTAGGAAACTTTTTTTTCTTTGCAGAGTCCCAGCCAAGTTCCCTTTGGGATGTGTTGACAGCAATTGGCAAGTCAATCCACTGGTCAACTGGTTGACTCTTTCTAGAGCAGAATGTCTCAACTGATGGGTGAATCAGGGGCTGGTAGGAGACCTTCAACTGGCCCAGCTGCTGCTGCTTTTAGCTCAGGAACTCTGGTCATAATTGAGACTTTCCACAGCTTTGATGAATCTCCTGATATCACTAATCACCTAGCCTTTCTTAAGATAGACTAGGCATCCTACTAAGAGTTCATATGGTGATCAGTTGGAAGAATACAATTTACTGCTACACAACTCACAATTGTCTTACTCGCAAAAAAATAACCACGGAACAATGATAACAATCCACCCAAATATTTTGTCTCCATACCTAGTTCTAGATCAGTCTCTCCTCTATCATAAGTATTTCTAACTCTTTAACCAACAAGAGACTCTTTATCATAGCAGTAGTCTCCTCAATCAATCTTGGATAGGAAAAGGCTGTAAGTTGTAATGCAAACAGCCAGTCTATTGTTAGAAGGAATTCTTCGCCAGGAGTTCCACACATTGATGAAATCAAAAGCCTAGTCCTCTCCAAAATGATCTTCTCTCCTTCTTCTTCTCTTTCCTCTCTCCTTTTTTTTCTTTTTTTTTCATTCTCTGTTTCTTGCCCATTTGGAATTAAGGCCTATTGATAAAATAACAGTAAAAGAGATATGTCTATAATCACCACAAGTTCTTGAAAACTCATGCAAAACTCTGTAACCTTTAAATTTCTGCTCTGTTCATGCCGACCTTTATAATTGGCCTCAGGCAGACTGCCACTACTTCCAGGGTAACAAAAAGGGAATATTTAAAGATCAAGTTGATTTTTTTTCCTAAGGTATTCTTAACAATGAATACTATCAACTTTGTTGAAAATGATGTAGCTGCATGTTTAAATCTCAGATACAGTGATGAAAATAATCACTTTTTGTTAAAGTTTAAGATCTCTTGATGAATGTGGTGGAAATCCCTATAGCAGAACTGCCTTTTCTGAAACTTTGATCCTACTTTTCCATTATTTATTATATGATATTCAAAATATTGCTAGATTATACACTGGTATAAAGCTGCAAGTTGATTTTAGACAAATTAACAATCCAGATATGGATATTTACTTTGAGATTTGCCTTTTTAAAGGCCTTCTAAAAATCGAGGCCTGCACAAATAACTATACCATAAATAAATGGTTTATTAAACACCTTTGAAGAGGGATTTGCAATTGCACTCAAGGTGACAAGGACTGTAATTAAATGGAAGCTAAGGTTGTAAGCCGTTGTCATTATAGAGACATTTAGTATAGCAACATCAAATCATAACAATGAGTTAATATCAAGATTAAGCCCCAACAACATTTTTATAACTTTTTGTGTATTTCCATTTTGTTTATCGAATTATGTACAAAATAAGAATGATTTTTAAGAGTACACATTTGCATGACCAAAAACTGACTGGTAGAAATCCTATCTAATATGTGTGTATGGGTTTATAGATATACATACATATATAGATATAGATATAGATATAGATACACATACATATATGTAAAACTTTATCCTCTCTATTTCACAAACCTATTATAACATATAATAGAATAAGGAAATAGTGTACATACTAGAATGACCAATATAACAATCTAAGAATTGTTCAAGAGAGGAAAAAATAAAAGTACATTTTGGAAAGCGTGAGTTAGAAGACCTGGGGTTCATCAGGCAAGATCAATTATTTAACCCTAGACATAGAAGGAATATCAGGAATCATGTAGAACAAGATATACGTGAACAGAAACCCTTCTACAATTATCATCATCATCATCATAATTGTTATGGTTATCTTCATCTTAGTCATCATCATCATCTTTCAGCAGGATCTAAGTTCGTTGAGGCTGAAGATTCTCCTGCTTTTTTTTTTTCTCCATTTCCTACTACAATCCCTGACATTAGCAGATGTTAAATGAATGCTTGTTGCTTAATTGTTGGGATCTGACATTCATGTAGAATTTTAAGCTTTAGAAAGTGCTTTGCATAGATTATCTCATTTAAGCTTTAACAAATTAGTTCATCCATTCCAACAGCATTCCTAATAAGTGATTATTCACTTAGTGTCCCTGTTGAAAGGCAACTCACTACTGCCTGGAGCAGCCCATTCTACTTCTGGACAGTCCCAATTGTTAGGAGTTAAAGTCTCAGCTTTGCCATTTTCAAAATTGTATGATCTTTTACAGATCATTTACTTTTTTGAACCTCAGATATGATATGGCCACAATAATAATTGACCAGTCATCATAGAAACCAAATGAGATAATGTATTTAAAGCACTACAAAATACAACATATGTATAAGCTATTATTACCCATGTTTCTGATATTTAAGTTGACATCACTCCATGGCACTAGTTTCCAAGATTTTTAAGCATATACTCTTATAAGTTTTTAAAAAATTTGAGTATTCACCTCTAATATGTGTTGATTTTATTAATGTTTTTACTATATCATGATCTACTATACCAATATAACATGTAGATCATAAAATATACCAAAGTAGACGTTTTAAAGTATGACACAAGGACAAACAATATTTTAAAACATTTTAATTTTATTAATGAAACAAAATAGTTCGCTCTCACTAAAGTAGTGTTATTTTTAATGAGAGCAAAATGATGGATTTTGTTTCATCGTTTTCAAAAATATGTCCTAAATGATAGATTGGATTTGTAACTATTGTTTGCAAATAATTATTTAATTGATCTTTTCAATGTAGCCAGACAAGCAAGTGAATTTCTTGTATTTTCTAAATGTGTTTTTATTGAAATACACAAAATAAAACAAAATATTGAATCAAAATAATCCATGAAAATATTAACTTTTCAACAGGAGTCATGTTTCTCTGTGTGTAGATATTTACCATATATAAGACAAAATAAAAAGCAAAACTGAATTACCTCAGTAGATAATTTTCAATTTAAGTCAGTTCTTCTTTTTATGCATTGATCTGTTTATTTTTGGGTATCATACTTTAATTTCCTATTTGTGTTTGGGTATTTTAGTTGGGTGTTTATATTAGTATAATATGAGGAGCATCAAGGAAGTCATTTTGCTTGGAGTATAGGGTGAAAGTAGGAGCACAATAAAGTTGGAAAAGTAGGCTAGGACCAGTTTTTGAAGGGCTTAATTACAAAACCAAATATTGAATATTTGACCCTTTGGGATCACAAGAATTTAAAGAGTGGGAAGGTAATATGGTCAAACCTACACTTCAGAAAAATCACTTTGACAAGTGTGTGGGGAGAAGGTTAAAATGGAAAGATACTGGAGGCAGGGAAAACAGGCCACTGCAATAAGCCAGGGGTGATGAGTGAATGAATTAGGATGGTATCTGTGAGTTCAGAGAAAGGAATAGATATGAGGGCTGTTATAAAGAAAGAAAAAACAAAAGAGGTCAGCGTTGTGGAATAATGTGTGCAGGATGGTTGTGGTCATGTGGGAGATAAGCCGAAAGGCTTCACACTCGCCTGTTGGTTTATCACATACCCTTGTGTCTCAGGAAGGCCTGGGCTTTAAAAATCACTGCTCTGTGATATACAATGAATAAGAGTAAGTTTTTGATTTTTTGCTTAAATATTTGATTGATATCAAACTTTAATTATCTGTATGAAGATATAGATCCAAATAAAAATGCTAGTTCCCTTATTTTTATGCTGTTTTTAAGTCCTTTCAGTTCATATAATTCTCTACACGGGCAGGATATCTGGGTTTGAACTGATCTCTACCTCAAAACTAATATGAGACCTCTGGCAAGTCATTTGGTAGCTCTAAGTCCCATCTATATTTTCCCTTACCTTTAAGATGGAGATGTTAATTACTGCAACATTTAACTCCCAGGGTTGTTGTGAGGTCAAATAAGATAACTTTAAAAATACTTTGAAAATATTAAAATGCTACTTAAAATTAGCTGTTATCATCACCACCACTATCATCATCATCATCATACCAGATACCCAGTTCAATTTTTTCTTTTTTTTCTTTTTTTTGGGGGGGTAAGGGGCGGGAAGGTTTACTAAGGACACATTTACTAAGTATCTGTGATGTGTCAGGCAATATGCTAAGTGCTTTATAAATATTTTCTCATTTGATCTTCACAACAACCCTGTGAGATAAGTGGTATTACAATCCCTATTTTACATTTGAGGAAATTGAGGCAAATGATGATTAAGTTATTTACCCAGGGTCTCAAACTTAGTGTCTCAAGAGTTAAAACACATATTTATATGTTGCTTCATGGTTTTCAAAGGACTTTTCCATAACGATTATCTTTTTGATACTTAGAACAGTCCTATGAGATAGTTTGGGCAGATATTGCAATGGAAAAACTGAGTCTCCAAGAGGTTAAGTGGGCTATGAAGGTAAAAGAACTAAGTGATGGGAAAGGAAAAACTAGAATTCAGCCTTCTTGACTCCTAGTCTAATACTCTTTCCAATAAGATAGCTGCATGATCCATAAACAATCAATAAACAACGGCCACAATTCTTTAAAAGGATGATTCACTCATATAATGTCTGAAAGTCTGGATGGAGAGAAGCAGGAAGTATTTAAGAGTTCAAAACTTCATGTTCATTATGTGCACCATTCCATCAGTAAGATTTAAATGATACTCATTCTTTGTGTTCTGAAATGCTGACTTTTTTTCTTTTCATAATAACTAATTTTTTCCCTCCATTTAATAATGTGAAACTAAGAGAGCCAAAGAATATCTTAATGGATGGTTTAGTAGGAACATGATCTGTCTCTTTTTAAAATTATTTAGTATTTTATTTTCCTCAGTTACATGTAAAAACAATGTTTTAACATTTCTTTTTTAAAGCTTTCAGTTCCAAATTATTTCCGTTTCTCCCTCCCCCCCCATTGAGAAGGCAAAGTAGTTCAATATAGGTTATACATTTGTAATTATGCAAAACATTTCCATTTTAGTCATGTTATGAAAGAAAACATAGACCAACAAAAAGAAAGAAAAAACCCTCAAGAAAAACATAAAGAATGTAAAAAGAAAAAGTATGCTTCAATCTGTATTCAGACACTATCAGTTTGTTCTCTGGGGATGGTTAACATTTTCCATCATAAGTCCTTCAAAGCTGTCTTGGATCATTGTATTGTTGAAAATAGCTAAGTCATTCATAGCTGATCATCTTTCACTATTGCTGTTACTTTGTACATAGTACATTTCACTTAGCATCAGCTCATGTAAGTCTTCCCAGGTTTTTCTAAGAGCATCTCGTTCATCTTTTCTTACAGCGCAATAGTATTCCATCACAATCACATAACATAATTTGTTCAGTCATTCCCCAATTTACGGGTATCCCCTCAATTTCTGATTCTTTGCCACTAGAAAAGAGCTACTATAAATACTTTTGTACATATAGGTCCTTTTCCTTTTTTAATCTCTTTTGGGATACAGACCTAGTAGTGGTATTGTTAGGTCGAAGGGTGTGCATGGTTTTATAGCCCTTTGGGCATAGTTCCAAATTGCTCTGCAGAATGGTTGAATCATTTCTCAACTCTACCAATAGCGCATTAATGCCTCATTTTTCCCACATCCCTTCCAATAATTGTCATTTTCCTTTTCTGTCCTATTAGATAATCTAATAGGTATGAGGTAGTACCTCAGGATTGTTTTAATTTGCATTTCTCCAATCACTAGAAAGAGCATTTTAATGTGGTTATAGATAGCTCGGAATACTTCATCTGACAGCTATTCATATCTTTTGATCATTTATCAATTGGAGAATGGCTCTCATCTCTATAAATTTGGCTTAATGCTCTATATGTTTTGAGAAATGAGGCCTTTATCAAAGGCACTTGCTTCATAAATTTCTGACGGTTACTATTGCTAACTGTATTTCCCTCCATCCTATCCCCCACCTGTTTATTCTATTCTCTCTCTCTTTTCATCCTGTTCCACCTCAAAAGTGTGTTGCTTCTGATACACTTGCCCCCTCCCCCAATCAGCCCTCTATTGTATCACTCTCCTCTTCTCTTATCCCCCTGCCCTTCTACTTTCCTGTAAGGTAAGATAGTTTTCCATACCCAGTTGAGTGCATATGTTATTTCCTCTTTGAGCCAATACTAGTAAGAGGAAGGTTCATTCAATCCTCCTCCCCCCACTTCCCCTCCACTGCAAAAGCTTTTTCTTGCCTCATTTATGTGAGACAATTTACTCCATTCTACCTATACCTTTCCCTTTCTCCCAGTACATTCCTCTCTCACCCCTTAATTTTGTTTTCTTTTAATATATCATCCATTCGTGTTCAACTCACACCTGTTGCCTCTATCTATCTATACATATAAGTAGATAGATAGATAGGTAGATATAGATATAGACATATACTCCTTCTAACTACCCTAAATAATGAAAAAGTTGTTATGAGTTCCAGGTATCATCTTCCTATGTAGGAATGTAAACAGTTTAACTTTATTAAGTCCCTTATGGTTTCCCTTTCCTGTTTACCTTTTTTTTATGCCTCTTGAGCCTTGTATTTGAAAGTCAAAATTTCTATTCGGCTGTTGTCTTTTAATCAAGGATGCTTGAAAGTCCTCTGTCTCACTGAATGTCCATTTTTTCTCCCTAAGGATTATACCCAGTTTTGCTGAGTATTTGATTCTTGGTTGTAGTCCTAGCTCCTTTGCCCTCTGGAACATCATATTCCAAGCCCTCTGATCTTTAACTTAGAAGCTACTAAATCTTGTGTTATCCTAACTGTGGCTCTCTGATACTTGAATTGTTTCTTTCTGGCTGCTTGCAATATTTTCTCCTTGATGTGAGAGCTCTGGAATTTGGCTACAATAATTTCTGGGAGTTTTCATTTTGAGATCTCTTTCAGGAGGTGTTCAGTGGATTCTTTCAATTTCTATTTTACCCTCTGATTCTAGGATACCAGGGCAGCTTTTCTTGATAATTTCTTGAAAGACGATGTCTAGGCTCTTTTTTTTTTCCATTGCGGATTTTGGGTAGTCCAGTAATTCTTGAATTATCTCTCCTGGATCTATTTTCCAGGTCAATTGTTTTTTCCAGTGAGATACTTCACGTTGCCTTTTATTTTTGTTTCATTCTGTTGGTTTTGTTTTATTGTTCCTTGATTTCTCCTAAAGTCATTGGCTTTCATTTGCTGAATTCTAAGTTTTAAGGAATTGTTTTCTTCAGTAAGCTTTTGTACCTCCTTTTCCATTTGGCAAATTCTACTTTTTATACAGTTATTGTTTTTTCTTCTGTGAAGTTTTATGTGTCTTTTTCCACTTGGCCCGTTTGGCTTTTTAAGGCATTCTCCTCATTGGTTTTTTGTAACTCTTTGATTTTTTGGCCTAGTCTTTTTTTAAGGTATTATTTTCTTCAGTATTGTGTGTGTGTGTGTGTGTGTGTGTGTGTGTGTGTGTGTGTGTGTGTGTCCTTTACAAAGCTGCCAACCTTTTTTCATGATTTTCTTTCATCACTCTTATTTCTCTTCCCATTACTTCTACTTCTCTTACTTAATTTTCAAAATCTTTTTTGAGCTCTATCATGGCCTGAAACCAATTCATATTTTTCTTTGAGGCTTTGGATATAGGAGTTTTGACTTCATTGTCTTCTTTAGATTCTGTATTTTGATCTTCCTTGTCACCATAATAACTTTCTATGGTCAGAATTTTTTCTGTACTTCATTCATTTTCCCAATCTATTTCTTGGCTTGTAACTCTTAAAGTAGGGCTCTGCTTCCAGGGTGAAGATTGCACTGTCTGAAGCTTCCAATGCTTTGTGCAGCTGTTTTCAAAGTCACTTATAAATTGCTTATAAGTTTTCAGTTCTTCCAAAGAAGTATGATCTAAGGAGAGGTGAGTTTACTGCTCTCTTGGCCTATGCTCTGGTGTGTGGGTGACCATAAGCACTCTTTCTGCCCTAGAGCTGTGAGGCATGCCCCACTCCACTGTGGCCACAAGCTCTGCTGTGCTAGTGCTCTTCCTTGCCCTGGGACTTCCACCCAGGACTGGGACCTCGATCTAAGTATGGGCAATGTAACAGAATCCTGCCTCACTGCTTGCAAAGAGACTCCTGTAATGTCCTTCTGACCAGTTGTTCAACTCCCTTACCATCTGTGGGTTGAGAGATCCATAAGAAGCCACTGTAGCTGCTAATTCAGTGGCTCTGAAGGCTTGTTCCTTGTTTGCTGGGGATGGGTATGCACTAGTGCATCCAGCACTGGACTGTGCTCCACTCTCACCTTGGTGTGTCAGACCCTTCCTGTCAATCTTCTAAATTGTCTTTGACTAGAAAAACATTTTACCTTGTCCTTTTGTGTGTTTTGCTGTTCCTCATACTGTTTTATGGCATTATGTAAAGGTGTTCAGAGGGTTTTTTTGGGAGAACCCAAGTGAGTTGCTGCCTGTTTTCTGCCATTTTTGTTCTGCCCCCAATTTAATCCAACCTGTTCATTAAAAATTCAAATTAACAAGGTTGTGGTGATACTATTATGTTCAGCTCTATTAATAACTAAGATAATCAGAAAGATTACAGAGGGCTTATTTTTGTGGGATAAATGACAAAAAGAGATAACGACTCCAAAATCAATGTAGTGTCACATAACGACATTCAATATTAGTTTAATCTGCTCTCAGCAGCTTCTTTTTCTCTAATTTTTTGGGGAAAATATCTTTCAAAGAAACCCAAAGATTTTGAAAAGAATTGGTAGGCTACCCACAGCAACGAGAAACATAGCTTATCCACACTACCCTTTTGAATTAAACATTGCATCTGTACTAATTTGATTCCATTCTAAGCATCTGTATTTTCTAGAAAAATGTATTCACTATACCCATGATTATCAATGTATATGCAACAGGAAAACATTTATCATTTTAGGAATAGCTTGACAATAATGACCATTTCAAATATATTTGTCTGTATTATCTGGAGTCTCCTCAGACTTTGTCACATTCCTCTTTCTAATGTATCCTTTGGTCTGTCTTTGTTTAATTAATTGGTGATTTCTACGAGGGCTCTTGGCTAAAGGTTCAGATATTAAAAGAATCCCTAGAGAAATTTATTGCATAGAAAAGAAATGGGAGTGTTAGCCTGTTGAAAACACGTGAGACAATGTACTAAATAGTTTGAATAGAGGCTTACCAAAGAATGTAATTTATAAAACAAAAAGTGAAAAAAGTATTCTGTACAGAAAGTGGAGAATCGAGGCAATTAAAAGGCCATTAAAATAGTTTTCCTTTGCTTATCTGGATATTTTGGACAAAACTCTTCCTTTAGATGTGAATTTTCTGGATAATATTTGTTCTTGGTTGTGGCTACATAACAGTAAAAACTGGTCAACTGGGTAAACCTTAAGTCATATTGACTCATTCCTATTGAATAGATAAGAGATAAGTGACCTTCTTAAATGAACAATACACTTTACAGACAAATTCTGCTCTAGAGAGCACAACTCTGATGGGCTGGCCATGTTGTTAAAATGCAAAATGTAAGTTTGCCAAAAAGACTATCTTATGGAGAACTCAGGCAGGGCAAGTATTCACATGGTGGGCAGAAGAAATAACACAAGGGCACTCTCAAGGTCTCTCTTTAGAACTTTGGAATTGATTGTGTGACATGGGAGACAGTGGCACAGGACTGCTCAGCATGGTTTGCCCACATCAGAGAAGGTGCTGTGCTCTATGAGCAAAGTGGAATTGAAATAGCTCAAGAGGAATGAAAGATGCACATACTCAGAATCCACCCCAAATGTTCACACAGACTATTTGTGACCAGCTGTGGTAGAAGGGCTCATATTGGTGTGATCAGCCACAGTTGGACACACTGAAACTTGACTCTAGTAGAGTGATGTCATTTTGGTCCTCTTCAAAACAAAGGACAACAACCAACCATGTAATTCAAATTTACTTGTAGCAATGTTTTCTATTGAGCAAACTCTCCCACCCTGCTTACAAATCCCTACACTAATTCTAATATACACACCTCTCCATAGAATTATCTTCGTTTCTTATCCTTTCAACATAGCTCCCCCCCTTTTTCTATTTCCAGGGGAAAGGGAAACTAAGGAAAGTTGTCAATCTTACTTCTAATCTTCATCAATACCAAATCCTTCCCAATAACACCCAAAAACGTCTCAACTTACCAAGAATTCTGATTCTCATGAATATCTACAAAGATTATACCTATAAATATAATGAAGGGGGAAGAAAGGGTCCCAGTGAGTAAGATGTCTACTTCCATTTTGTTGACCTTCTTGTAGCTGTTAATTATACACACATATGTATATATTATAATTTTGTAATATAACATGCATAAATATATTTTCATATTTCTTTATTGTAAGTTTTTATATTTTAAGTGTTTAGAGGCAGAGGGGAAGGGTATTGAATTAAATTTACATGATGCAAAAGTTTTTAATTTGAAGATTCAGATTACATGAAAATTGTTGCAATTTTGTAATTCATTTCTCATTACAAACAAAGTAAAGGTCATATTAATACCAATCTCATATCCCGAATGCCTTCTTAATTCAATATCTTCCCTAGATCAATTCAAGAGAACTAGTCCATTTAAATATGGATTAAAAATCCTTAAAGCCTAACTATTTTACAAAATATCCATAGTAACTGAGATGTTTTTCAGACATAGGGCAAGTAGACACAGTAAAACCAATCATCGTGAAAAAGTTTTAACTATTTTTAAAATAGTTTAGTTCTAATTTGTAATTTATTTTCAGACAGGCAAAATAAAATAATATATATGGTCATTTGAAATTCTAGTTTATGAATGTTACAAAGAAAGGTGTGCAACTTAGTCTTTCATGGGAATAAACTTTTGTCTATATAGACAACAGAAATAATTTAGCATCCATCTCTAGCCACCTAACCAAAAATGAAGTGCAGGTAGGGTCTAGACTTGACTTGCACTCTCACCTATGAAAATACCCTTTGTATGACCCTAACTAAGTCACTTAATCTCTCATTGATAGAGTCCCAATAGAGCTGCCTCCAGCCCCAATATCCCAACTTCATTATAGGCAGCCAGCCCACTGTACCTACCTAGCTGCCCCCCAACATCCTAACTTATGCATAACTGCTCACTAGAAAACAGGTGTGTCCCTGAACTCTTAGTTCCCACAGACACAGCAGGCATGTCCATGTGATGGGAACCCAGCCACTGTCTCTGCCTAGCTACTGCCCCTCCAGACCCATTCCACATATTTGAACAGATGTGTTCTTGTACTCAAAATACAATCACATATCCATCTTGACCAGACAGAAGACCAATAGCTAGCCAATTGAAGGTCAGCATGACCAGAATGCTTGACCACCAAACTGCAGAAGGGGCCCAGCCTACAATAGTGCCTAGGTAGTTCCACTGAGGCTAGGACCCCTCCTCTATTACCTAATCCCTTAACAAACTCCTCCTGCCTTTTTAATATTAATCATATTCCTGTATTCTATGTAAATGTCTGTTATGTCATTGCATCTTTACTCTATAAAAATCCATCTTGCTTTCTCTGAAGCTGCTGGTTCCTCTTGAAACTTAGCCCACCCCATGAGAGGCATCAATCTCAATAAATGCCTATACTCGGATTAGAGGTGGTCTGACTGAATTCTTTGAGACAATTCTACTACAACATATCATGAAACTTCAACAGTTTTTGGCCCTAGGTGGGCAGAGAGAAACCTCAACATCAGTGCTCTAGGAAACTCACTAAAGCTCCTAGGTTTCAGAGAATATGGTGCCTCCATTAATGAGGGTGTTTCCTTCTCAAGGAGTTCCTATAGCAATGAAATCAGAGGTTCTATCCCTATCTCATTCATATCCTGTTCCAAATCATCTTAATCTTCTGTCAGTTTGCTATAATACTGGATGAAAATTATTTTTATAGAGTTAATATATGTGTATATATATATATATCCATTCGTTAACATGTTTTAATAATATGCATTATAAAAACAATAGAAAGATGAGAATATGAAAAAAAGAATGTGTGGTATTTTACCTATCTTCACTTTGAGAATATACTATTACAAAATATACTTTTGTTTCCAATAATTACTTATTCTTATGCAATTCTAATAATCATAAAACTAGAAGGGATCTTAGAGGTAATCTGGACAAATCCTTTCATCCAAATGCTTATCACAGTGTCTTATACATAGAGGCTCATTAATGCCTTTTGATTAATTGATTTATCTACTATGAGTATTTTTACTTCCAATGAGTTTCGATGATTTATGCATATATCTTAGCCAGACACTGCAGACAATCACCTGAGCTCACATTTGAATGAGGAAAATAGAGAGATAGATCACAAAATACATGCTATGTAATATCAGCTAGTAACTATGTGCTAGATGGAAAGAGCATGACTACTGCTTACCCCTCTCTGGGTTTGGGAGTAGTCCCAGAAGTGTTGGGGCTGTTTGTGAGTTCTATAACTCCTGGGCCCACATGAGTGGCCCATGATTATTTGCCCCCATGATTATTAGTGGGTCTCAATTAGTCAATAAGACATAATTAACTTTAAGAAAGGGGTAGTTATTGTATTGAATGGTAAAAAAAAAAGTAGTTGGCACAAAATCCCTCTGCACTGAGCACTAGAAATCCAACATCAGTCACTTACTAGCTGGGTGACACTGGGCAAGTAATTTAAACTCTGCCTCAGTTTTCTCATATGTAAAATGGGGGAAATAATAGCACTTACCTCACAAGGTTATTTTGAGGATCAAATGAAATAATATTTACAAAGAAATTAGTACAGTGTCTAGTACATAGTATGGACCTAACAAATGCTTGCTTTATCCATCCAAAAGGTTTTGATCTGTGACATATTGTCCAACAAGCATAAATAGTACAAGGAAAGTGGTCTCAAGCTTAGAGAGCAGATGTGGCAAAATAATAATAACTAACAACTCCTGGATGATGGAAGTCTTTCTCTCCATCTTATAAGAACCATTTCCTTTTAAAGCTCACTTTACAAATGGGGAAACTGAGACAAACAGAATTAAGTGACTTGACCAGGGTTACACAGCTACTGAGGATCTGAGGTCAGATATGAAGATGAGTCTTCCTGACTCGTGGGCAGGGTTTCTATCCATCAAGTCACCTAACTGCCTAGAGAAGGAAAGAGGAAAAGGACTGGAGGCAAGGGAAGCACTTTGAGTTCAGATTAGAGGACTAATTAAGAGGTTATCAATAACAGTACAGGTGAGAAATCATAGGGCTTTGAACTCCATGCCTGGGGAACACTCCCTCTTCATCTCTGCTATTCAGAATCTTATTATTCCTCCCAGGATCAGTTCAGGTACCACTTGCTTCATGAAGCCTTCTCTGACCCATCTTCTCATTTCCTCCCTGCCCCCGAAGAACATATAGCATCACTATGGCTCTCCTAGAGCACTTTGTCTGGATTTCTCCCTTAACTTTACCACTGCAATACTTAGAACCTTTTTTTAACTGTGTACATGTGAAAGTTTTTCCTCGCTGTCACCTGCCTATAGAATCAAAGTTCTTTCATTACAGGAATTGTGTCATATTGTCATTATATTCCTAGGGTCTAATGTAAGCCTTACACATGGTAGGTGTGTATTAAATGTGAATTGAATTGAACTAAGGTGGTGATAGTGCAAGTGGAAATGTAAGGAATTGTTCTAAGAAATAACATGTAAGTAGAAGCAATAGGACTCAGCAATAGGGCTGATTAGAAAGGAAAGATGATAAAGAGTAACTTAAATACATAAAACCTGAGTGACTAAGAATATAGCCATACCATCAGCAAAGGAAAATCAAGGGAAGGAAAAATATTAGAGAGAAGATAGTTCAATTTTGAAGATATTGAGGACTAAGTTTGGGTGGGACTTTTAGGTAAAAGTGATCAGGAGAAAGTAAGAAGTATGGTACTGAGATCCATGTAAATATTGGGGCAGTAAACAGAGATTTTGGAATAATATACAAACAGGTGATAACTGAGGTGGTAGGGAATAAAACCACCATATGATGAAGTGTAAAGAAAATTGAAGGCCTGGGCTTTCAGAGATATTCACCTTAATGGAGTAGAAGAAAGATGAACCATTAGAGTCCAAAAGAGAATTGATCAGATAAATAGATGAAGCATAAGTAGAGAGAAATGTCATGAAAGACAAGAAAAAAAGGAAGTACAAAGGAAAAGCAGATAGTACATATTGTTAAATCATTGTTGTTTCTCCTTTGTTCCAGAAGAAGACCGATGACATCACAAGGGTGATGTCTTGACTTGCCAGTAAATTGTATTTAAGTGAGACAGAAGTGCACAAAGTCATCAGCCTCACTCTCTCCTCCAATGGTAGGTCCAATGGTAAGACATAAGTCTGGATGACTGACTAGCCCAGGAGACAGTGAGATACCTTGGCCTTTTTAAGCTAAGGTCTTTCCCAGGTCTCAGTTTTTCTGAGGCAATGCCCTTTCAGTGATTAAGGGCTAGGTAAGAATTGAGACAAATGATGGCCTCCTTTACCATCTCAAGGGAATCAATCTGGGAGGGGACGTTCTTCAGCATTTCTGTCCAGAACAGAAAATAATTGCTATTTACATTCACTCTGAGCCATCAAAACCCCCAAAATGAGCAAGTGAGGGTTTGCTAGAACTTATTATTGTCCAATCAATGAAAGCCAGAGTGATTTGGATTTAAAAGCATAGTCAGGTGGTCTATTTGAATCACAATGGACTTTTTTTAGGCCTTTTTGGTTCAGAGTTATAGTTCAAGAAATCATAAATGAAAAACACAGGAGACTAAAGAGTTAATTGTCTCAGATTTAAAAAAAATATATAAATAAATAGAGGATGGGGAACTTTAGCCACTAGACCTGAAGATACCTTGCAAAGTATAAACAATCAAAAATTATATTGCTTTGAACAGAGCACCCACATGTACAGGACAGAAGGAGAAGGAGAAGAAGGTCAGTGAGGAAGATGCCATTGAACCTGGCAATCAGAAAGCTATTTTGCAAACAGAAAAAAAGATTTAATAAAATGTTAGGACAGATAATCAGATTATATATAAGGAGAAAGAGGAAGAACTGAGTGTAGCCCACATTTTCTGGAATTTTAGCAGGAGAAGGGAAGAAATAGGACAGTAAATTGAGGTGATGATAGGCTCAATTCACTTCAATTTTATTCAACAAAATAATGCATGAAAGGCTTTGCACCAGGAACTAAGGATATAAGCAATGGTAAGGGGTATATAAATGAAATAAATTCATTGATCACCTCAGTTGTTGTATAGGAGAGATTTTTCTGTCACACGGGACTGCTAGCATCTTGTTCAGTAATTTTATGTGATGTTGATTTTTAAAATATCCTTAGAAATATATATGATTCCATGTCTGCCAATTATATCATTATTATTTTTTTTTTCTTAAGAGGCCTTGACCTAACTTTCTAATATGACTGACATTTGGAGCTATATTTTTGTTATTAAGTGGATCGAACCAGAAATCAATATAATTTTGTAATACAAACAATTCCTATCAAGTAGCATACCCAACTGACACTAAGTTTAATTTTCTTAAAATATTAGGGACTAAAAATAAAATATATTTGAAGTCACCAAACAAATCATTTTTTCCTTTGGTTCCCTCAATATTCAATCAGGACTTAAGGTTGAATCATGCAGTCTCCATCCTTATTAGAGGAATAATGGCAGCATTTGATGTCGTTTGTCATCAAAACTACACAATAATATCTGATTTCAAACTTTGACTTTCATCTTTGATGAATGAGAACTTTCTTGGCAAACACTTTTATTTTGACTCTTCTGGAGCTGATCAAAGAATTTCATATTGAGCAGAAAGAAAACAAATGGTACCTTCCAACCCTCTAAATCATGGCCCTGAATTCGATAGCAGCACAATACAGTCCAAGTGATGTACAGAATTTAGAATCAAAAAGTAAAATCAGATCAAAAGCTTGGCTAAGTGAGTCCTTCTATCTCCATGGAATATCCAACCTCACTGGCTCAATTAAGCAACCCTAGAATCATGTTATAGGAAACAACACCTTAGCATTCTGAATGTTGGAAGGAAAAGTACCTCCAACTATGCCTTCCTATGATATTTTCCAGAATTGGTCCAATAGAACTTTTCAAGCTGTGACATTTGAGAAGGGTTTATAGAATCTATGAAAAAGGCTATAAGTACCATTTTTAAATGAGTGAGATTTTCAGGTTTTTGTTCAATTTACTCTATTCCATTGTGTCACAAAATTTACCTTTGTCTCAAGCTAAAGTTCCAAAAAGCTGCAGGCCATTACTGAAACATAAAATAATCCCTCACCCTGTCATGAGTTTTCGGACCAACAGAATATGTCAGATGGCCCCAAGTGAATAGAGTAAGTACATTCAACAAGGAAAGGTATAGTCAAAGCAATACCAAGGAGGAGTGAAGCTAACAAGAGAAATAAAATTACAAAACATATTCAGAGATAAAAGGGGTATTCACTCATAACAATATTTCGGTAATGGCTCACATCATTCTCCCTTTCAGGTAATCTGTAGAAAATTTACCTTAGTAATCAGTGACATGAAACTTCCAACCTAGTAGAGTGAGCCAAAGCCTACATCATAGTGAACATAGTCATGCTCATTGGGAAGAGAGTAAAAAAAGTCATTGCAAAAGACACTCTAATATATGTGTGCATATTTGAGATAGGAAAAGAAGGGTCTCCCTCCACTACCACTCTGACTATAGTTGTAAAATATGCATTTATTTCTTGAACACAAAGAATTTGTTTTCTTCCTATGGATTCTTTCTTAGAATGAAAGTTCCCCTTTAATTGGAGGCTTTCGAATAAAGGTTATATGACTACTTATCACATATATGGTAGAGGAAATTGTTTTTCAGGTGCAGGGTGGACTAATTGTTCACTGATACTCCTTCCAACTCTGAGATTCTATGATTCTATGCTTTTATGATATATTTGTTTCTGAAGTCAAATAAGTGATGAACTTGAGCTTTTAACTAGTATTGTTCTGTTAACTAGAATACCTTGTCCAAGAAGAGGTGCCCAGAAGACCTGTGAAGAAACAGCATAAAATAACCACGTAGAGCTTTGATCTGCTCCTGTGAATAGGATAGAGGAATTTTTACATGGTTTGTGCAAACTGACTGATGGCTACCCTGTGAAGGTTAACAGCAGTCTGTTCTTTTCCTGGTAGGTCAGAGAACTGTGAAGAATCATTTCCAAGATTTTATCATTTATTTTTCTGTTAAATAAAGGCAAGCGAGTCATTTTGGCAGTATATTCATTACAAAGAGAGGTAGCTCGAATGGCATAGAGAATAGCTAACTGACTTCAGGGTTAGGATAACCTGGGTTCTTGAACTGCCTTTGACACGCAGTGATTATGTGACACTGAGCATCTCATTTAAACTCTCAGCATATGAGGCAACTCTGTAAGAGTAGAAATTGCAGGGAGGGTGCCAGCCTAGATTGGTAGAGGAATTTTTTTTTTTACTTAGAGATCCCTATACCCATGAATTCACAGGTCCATCCATCATCATCATTAACCATTACAAAATGGAATAGTAAGAGAAAGATTCTTTTAAGAATTGTGATCAAGAATATAACAGTACACAGCTACGATCAATGTACTTTCCTGGGTATAGACGGCAGGAAAACTCATGTCAAAAGCAAAGGGTCAATCTTATGTGTGCAGAATCAGTAGCTATCTATGCACTATGACTTAAGAGCCAACATCGCCAAATTTCTTCCCCACAAGTGTATCAGAGTCCCTACATTTCCACCTAAATTTCCTTCTTCCTGAAGCATGGAACAGTGGAAAGAATACCAGCTCTGGACTCCAGCTCTGCCTGTGTGACCCTTCCTAAGTCACTTGGCTTCTCAATTCCTAATAAAATCATGTAACAAGTAATTTAAGGGATGTTGTGCGAGTACTGAGAAATAGACACAGTAACTAAGAGTCAGTATGGACTCACAAACCCATAGGGAAGACTCTTAAGCTCTCTGAGGCTCAGCATCCATATCTGTAAACTGTGAATAACAAAATAAAATCTCACAGAGGTGTGAGAAAAACATTTGGTAAACCAGAAACCACTTTATAAATAAGTTATTTGTTGACATTAAGAATTATTGAAAGGTGTTAATGATAGTGTTATTATTTCGTTCACTCCTAACCTCTAAGCTTCCTGAATTTTCAATATTGAAGCACATATGTATGTATATATGTGTGTATATACGTATATGTGTGTATGTATATACCTATGTGTGTATGTATGTATGTATAGGAAATTTCAAAAGCCAAGTAACTGGGGTTTACCTGTCTTGGCTCTAGTTTCTTCCTTTGAAGGGATTGACTTTGTTAATCTCAAATATCACTTCTAAAGTCAAGAACATATGTTCTCCTCCTCCTAATAAGCACCTTTGTGGGGATTAGCAATTTATTAGATGCTTTTTGACCAAGGGCAAGGCGTTTTGGGAATGAGATACAAAAATCTCCATCTGTGGAAATATAGGAAGGAAGGCAGAACTGACAAGAAGAAAAAAGATGAGAGAGAATTTTGCCTATTTCCAAATTTGGGCTAAAGCCAAACTCTAATCCCCTTCCCATATGCTCACTACAGGAGTACAGGTTCACAGGGGTCAGCAATTGCAAAGGCTTCCAGGTTCAGAGATTATATTAGTAAATATGATTCAGGCCCTAGAGCACAGAGAGGCAGGCATGCTTTTATCCTAATGTCCTTGTTCACATATCTTAGAAGGAAAAGGATTTAAAACATATTTCCTTTGTCAAATAGCATAGCATAGTGGAAAGAGTACTGGCTCCAGAGTGAGAAGGCCTGGGTCCAAATCCCGTCTCCGAGGTGACTGAACCTATGACCTGTTACTAGGCCTCACTAAGCCTCAGTTACCTCATCTATGGTTAAATGAATTTAGTAATAAACAAATATCAGTTTGCATTGATGCTATTAGAAGGATGGTGCTCTGCATTCTGGCCATTTTAAAATTATTTGCTTTTGTACTGCTTTCTGTTAAGGAGAATCGTTCAGTAGCACAGACGCCACATAGAATGATGGATAGGGAAATGGCCTAAGAATCAGAAAGGACTGGGTTCAAATATGGCCTTAAATACATGCTGGCTCTGTGAACCTGAAAATATCACTTAATATTTCAGTGTTCAAGGTACCGAGGAGCAAAATAAGTGTTAACTTCTGGTATAGAGGCAGTTTCCTAAACAGGAATTTCCTATATCAAGGAATCATGGGTCTGGTATAAAGAAAGAAAAAAGAAATCTATCACCTACACTAATTTCAAACTTATTTTTTAAATAAAATGATTTGTATGAAGCTACTGATTTTTATGTCATAATTTTAACATTATTAAACTATGCGTGAAATTAATATTCATCATTTGATCATCCATTATCATACATAATGTATTTACATGAATCAAATGCAAGATTCTTTTGTTCAGTGTGTCAAAGATATAAAACGAATAATACATGCACATATACATACCATAGAAACATGCACATACGCTATATATGAAACACATGTACACATGTGCACATATATACATACATTTATGAAAACTTTATATATATATAAATCCACATGAATATATGTATATAATCATATACATGCATATGTGTTTATGGATATGCATGTACATATATTTAATATATCATAAATAAACATTTAATATATCATAAATAAACATTGTATATGCATATACTATCTATGCTGTAACTATGATGACTCAGTGAACAAAGAAACTTCTTGGATTTGCTCCATGGAAAAAAACAAACAAACAAAAGTACATCTATGTGTGCATGCATATATATATATATATATATATATATATATATATATATATATATATATATATATATATATATGTGTGTGTGTGTGTGTGTGTGTGTGTGTGTATGTGTGTGTGTTCATGCATACACACATATAGTTCTAATAGAGAAAAAAGTATTAAAGACTCAGAAGGTATTTTTTAATCTAGAAAGCATGCTAGAAATCATACAGTAAATGAAATAATAAGATCTAACATTTTATCTAATTCTAATTCAGTTCTATGAATTTGAAATGTCAACTTGATGTCAGGTACAGTGCCAGGCTCTGGAGTTACACAGACAAAAGCAAAACAGGGCCAGCCTTTAAGACATCACAGTCCATTGGGTAGACACAACATGTGCACAAATAAAAGTAGTACAAGGAAAAATGAGGAAAGAGAGAGCACTAAACATTAAGAGGATCAGAGAAAGCTTAACAGAAGGAGTGGCATCTGAGTTGATCCTTGAAAAAGACAGGGATTCAGACAGGTGATGATATACAAGGCATAGTACAGACATGAATGACTCCATAAATGCAGAGATATTGGAGATGGGCTGTCAGGCTTGGGGAATTACTAATAGTCCAGTTTTGCTGGAAAACAGAGTTTACAAAGAGACAGTGGTATAAAATAAGGCTGGAAACACAGGGAAGAAGTTGGTAGGTGGAGTTATACATTGAAGAATCATGTGTCCTTGGAAATATTGAACTGGGGTTCTAATGAGTGTCGGTGGGTGAAGATAAAGAGGCCAGAACTATCCAAGTAGTGTGGCATTAAGTGTATCCTAGATTTTAAGAGACTGGATTTAAAGGAATTCAGAGAAAGAATAGGTAGTATTTCATGATATGTGGTTCTAAAATGGAAGTCACTCAGGAATAGGAGCCTCTTACAGAATGAAACATTAGCAACATGGCCACAGTTAAATCTCATGAAAAGGAAAAGGGGGAGCTATAAATCAATTGCAAACTCAGATTTTAGTACATAGGATACGAATGAGAATGAATCACTGAAGATGAAGATAGCATAAAAATGAAGAAAAGAAAACATGAAGACAAAAATACTTCATATAGAAAAAGTAGTTAATGGAGAATTGAAATACAAGGTAGCTGAGAAGATAGAAAAAAATAGCTGATGCTTTCACAGTTTTAGAGTTGGCAGGAACTTAAGGAGTTGTCTAGTTCAGGCTTCTCATCTTATAGAAGAAGAAACAGAGTTCAAAAAGGCTAAGGAATTAGCCCAAAGTCACACAGGTAGTAAATAGCAGTCAGGATCTGAACCCAAGTTCTGACTAAAATTTCATGCTCTTAAAGTTAATACTCAGAGAATGAAAGTCATTTGGCCCAGGACATTGTAGATGAGATTGTCGAATTGTCAGTGATCTTTGAGAAATCCTGGCAAACAATGAGAGACATTGCTTGACTGGAAATGGACATGTATTGTCCAAATCTTCAAAAATGAAGATAAGGTGGCTAATTCAAACTATATGCCAATGAGCTTGATTTAATTCTTAATAAAGTTATGTAACAAATTACTAAAGTGATATCCTGAGACTACTTGGAAATAGAGGATGATCTCTAAGAGCTAACATGGATTCAATAAAAATAAGTCATGTCAAAAAAGCTTTATCTATTTTTAACAGTGCGACTATTAGATCTGAGGAATGCCACAGATACAGAGTTCAGATTTGGGTAAGTCATTGGAAAGACTTTCACATTATCCTATTGATATCATCGCAGACAAGGTAATGAAATAGGATCTCACTTGTAAGGCAGTTAAGTAGGTTCAGCAATGCTTGAACAATGAAGACAAAAGGTGGGTGTGAAAATTCAAGGAGAGATGAGAAGTTTGAATACAACTACACTTTAATAAGGATTCCCATGTAATCTTCAGGCAACAATTGAAGTCAGCATAAATGTGTAGTAGACTCAGACAGCATGGTTTGATGGTTTGCAAATAGAAAGAAAAAAGGAAAGACTATAGACTAGATGTTCCCAAACTTATTTGGCCTACCACCCCCCTTTAAAAAAATCTACCTTCTTTAACCTTTTAATGAACTTTTTGAAATTTGCATCATTTCAAAAAATATAATTTTTTTTAAATGATGCATCTTAAATTTAATAATTTGTTGTAAATTTTGGGGGTTTTCCTGCACTGAAATTTTGATGATGCAATATTGTGTCATGTAACCGTATAGTATCATATTGTAACCAAGTCATGATACACACATATGCATGCTGGACTTCTTGACAATGCACAGCACACTCACTTGCCAACACTTGCTTGTTAAGACCTGTCAGCGGATTTGACCACTGATAGGTTATAACTAGCATTTTGTGTGTTTATTTGGAACATAATGTAATCACTATGACTTTTACTCTGTTACACAACAGATGAAATATGTATGAATGGTTATTCAAAATTTTCTTATCTTCTCTTCTTTTCTTATAATGCTTCCACAGCCCCCTTATTTTTATTCAATGCTTCTCAATTATACCTGAGGCTACTACAGCCCCTCTGGATCATTCCAGTGGCCCCCAGGAGTGGTATCACCCACTTTGGGAACCTGTTGTCAGAAATGGGAAATTGAAAGTTCAATATATCAGAAATGGAACATTTCTAATTGTGTGACCAAGCCAATGGGAAGCTAAAGAAGAGTAGACACGTACAACATGTGAATTGATGAGTCCAAATGGATGTGCAGACACAATGTTAGAATGGTCATTAGCATGGATATTAAATTCTATGAGGATGATGCTGGGGAAAGGTGATTGAGGAGGAATATGATTAAGTGTCATTATGATTATTAAGAAAAGTGAGAAAGTGTCTTTGCACTCTATAAATGACAGGTAAAAGGAACAGAAAGAAAGAAGATAGTTGGAGTGGAAGGTTGTTATATGATAGTGTAAGAGCTAGAGTCTGGAAGTGGCGCTGGGAAACAAAGGGCAAGCCAAATATAACTGCTATCCCTGTGAGTTAGAGGAAATGGGAGAAAAAGTAGTCAGCTGTAGACTGAGATATCAGCAACATGGAGTCCTCAGTGGAACATCAGATTTCATTTAATGTTCAAAGAAGAAATTCTAAAAGAGCCACAGAAAATGGGGTATGTGTCAAAAATAAGATTGCATTTCCAAGTGGTACAATCAGTATCATTTGATCATTGAACTAGAGGAGGAAAGGACCTTAGATATTATTTATTCCAGTCTTCTCATATTACAAATGAGAAGACTGAGTCTCAAAGAGGCTAAATGATTCATCCAAAGGCAATCAATAAGTAGCCATTCTCATACTGGAAAGTATAGCCTATGCCTCCCAGACTATCACTCTTTCTAATATATCTGAGGGCTGAGCCATGGTAGTCAAACTGGGGATGGAAAAGAGGGGACAGATTTAATATATTGAAAAGAAAAGTAAGCTTGTCAAAATATAAGAAGATTAATATGATCTGTCTAATTTTCTCTTCTTATAAGATACTTTGTTTTACTATTCCTTAGGTCATGTGTGAATAGTGTGTAATCTGGTATCATTCTTTATCCCTTCTGTAATGTGTGACTTTAAATTTTAAAACAAAGGGAATTACAGAGCCAGAAGACCTTGTCAAAATTAGACAATGCTTTGTATATTTCTAATAAAATAATTCACCCTGCCAGGGGATGCACTATGAGAGAAAGGTCTTTGACAAGTAATACTAAAAATATTAAATAAACATCTGTGGCCCTGATGTAGTCTTTTAAATCTCAGGATGATGTGATGAGTACTTCTTGGCATCTGCTAGTTCCAAGGAGCAGTTTTATGTTTGCCTGTCCATCATTATCATCTGCTTAAAGCAGTATAACTTTTTTTTCCTTTTTTATTTGGAATGCTTCAACATTTTTCAGCATGTCTTGTTTGATATATTCTGACACTGGAAATTTATTCAAAATTTGAGAAAACAAAAAACATTAAGAAATAGAAAATTAGAGTATACCTTTTTAAAGCTATCCAAGATGGAATTAGCTGGTAATAACTAAAGAATGGACTAGCATAACTACTCTAAAGAAAGAATTCTTATATTTCACAAACATATTAATTACATTGAAATACATTTTTGCAAGTACAACAATTGTCAATTTCATTTAAAAATCAATTGACAAGCCTCTATTTAATACCTACTATGTGTCAGGTAGTGTCCTAGGATCTGGGTATACATAACCAGAAGAAATAAAAATCTCTACCCTCAACATTTTGCAAGAGTGATAATATGTACGTATGTGATAACCATGCACAAAATAAATGTAATTTCTTGTGGGGAGAGGGTGCAGATTTAGTCATTGGGGAGATCAGGAAAGGCTTCACATAGAATATAATGATAGAATTGAAGTTTAGAAGAAACTGAGGATTTCAGGAGACAGAAATGAGGAAAGGGGGCATTTCAGCCATGAAGAACAATTAGTTGTGCGAAGGCACAATGATACAAGATTTGCTGATATCATGAGTTGTTCCTCACTAAACCTTAGTGTGTCAGGATGACTAATATATAATAAATATCAAACAGGAAGTTGGAGCTAAGCTGTGGAACCTGAATTAATTGCCAAACAGAAGAGGGTTTGTTTTTTGTTATACCAGATGTAATACGAGGCCTTGGTTCTTTAATTCGTGAAGTGAACTTAGTATAAATTGTACTGTTTAACACATCAGATAATGATTAAAGCATATTCGAAACTTGAAATGATTGTTAATATAAATAGTAGTTATTATTATTTTCCTTACTTGTACTGGTATTCCCTCTATTACCAATTAATTTCATGCTCTAGATCATTTCAGTACGGTTGCTTTTTTTTTTTTAAAACAATGAGAACTTATATTTACATAATACTTTTTAGGTTTACAAAGTAATTTCTTCAAAACAACCTTGTGAGCTAATTTGTGTAAATTTATCCCCATTTTACAGATAAAGAAGCGGTGGCACTGAGAGGTTAAAAGAACAGTCTTTACACAACTAATATCTAGATGATGTTCAAATAAATCCAAGTATCCCAATTCTAAATCGACTTCATTATCCATTAAACCACACAGTCTCTCAGGCAACTCAGACATGTTTAACCAATGACTGATATTCAAATCTATATTTATTCTTTTTCAGTAGTATAGATAGTAACTGTTAATGTTCTGTCATTCAGTCCTGTCAAACTTTTCATGGCCCCATAAGCCATAACACGCTAATGCTGTTGGCAGAGTTTTTTGGGAAAGATACTAGAGCAGTTCGGCATTTCCTTCTCCAATGGATTGAGGGAAACTGAGGTTTCAGGATCACATAGCTACTAAGTATCTGAGGCTGGATTTGAACTCACATCTTCCTGACACCAGGCCCAGTGCTCTATCTTTTGAGCCCCCTAGCTTATCCATTTATTACATACAATTAAATAGCATTTTAAGATTTAGAAAGCCAACCTATGACGTGGCTATTGTTATTATTATTGAGTCATTTTTCAGTCATTTCTGACTCATTGTGACCCCATTTGAGGTCTTCTTGGCAAACATGATACAGTGGTTTACCTTTTCCTTCTCAGGTCAAGTGAACTGTCCAGAGTCACACAGCTAGTAAGTGTCTAAGGCCAGATTTAAATTCAGGCAGTCTTCTTTACTCCAGGCCCAGCACTCTGCTGTACCACCTAGCCTCACTTACGAGATTGTAAATTGTCTCAATTAATTTGCTCTACGATATTCCTAAGGATAATCCTGCTAACACATTGCTGCCATTATGGAGCTCCCTGACTCAAAAGCTTTCAGTGGCTTCCCATGACTTATGGGATAAGGTCCAAATTCCTAAACCTAATGTTCAAGGCCTTCCACAATTTGGATAAATATAAAATGATTTATTCACTGTCCTTATAGCATATACTTACTTTGTGTTCTCCTGTGTTATTTATCCAAGTGCTGTCAGAATTCTCTTCTTTCCTCTACCTACAATCTACTTATCCTTCATGACTAGTTCAGCTCCCACTCCCTAGTTCAAGCTCTTCCCCACTGTTTCAGAACAGAATGGTTTTCCCCAAGTCTTATCTGATAACACATCACCTACACTATTTGTTGGACAATTGATCAGGTACTGCCTTGTAGTGGCTGGTGCCTTCGTTTTTCTTTGTCATTATTTCATCATAGGATTATGTACTGAACACTAGAAGTTGTGCTTAGAGGTCACTTATTCCCAAATCTTCATTTTATAGACTTTATAAGTGAGGTCTAGAGCTCATATAAGTAACTGGAGTTGCAGAACTGGAATTCAATCCCAGTCTGATTTCAGATCATGCAATTTCAAATCCAACACTCTGTTAATCACACTGTATTCATTTTTGTCATTTTTCATATATCCCAAATCAGGGGTTAAGATCCTTGAGTGAGTGAACATTGTCCTTTTTTGTATCCCCAGAAGCACATAGAAGAGAGTGTATATTCAATTTCATTTTAAGATTTTCTATAGTTAGAGATGAAGAGTCTTCTCATGGCTTAACAAATATGAAGATCTGTTATATCCTTCAAGTGTTTAGAGGGCATTCGAATTCAAGTTATGAACTAAAATAGCCTTGAAAAAGTTTTACGAATTTTATCAGCCTGCACCTACATGTGGGAATGTCATGGAGGTGGACCTAGTATGTAGTCCTGGATTACATAATTCTGACTAGTCCATCCTAAAGCTTTCAGTGTTATAGGGATCATTCATCTGATGACAGCAGTGATTATCTGAACATTATGAACATAGATAGAAAACCTATATTCTAATCATTTCTCTATTTACATTGTTTTAGCATTTTCTTTTTACTATATTATTCATTCAATAAGATATTCCTTTTTTGGTCTGACAGCCCCTGACTGAACCTCACAGAGCTTAAGGTTTCTCACTGAATCCTGATTTATCTTTCCCTCAGTACTTCAACCACTATAGATTAAATGGCCAGACACAGTCAGGCACACCCAGTATCCAAAACGCATATTTCAGGTGGGGCTACTCCAGGTAGGTTATTATGAAGAATACAGTGTCCCCATTACACCTTGAAACACAGTTTTTCCCTCTTTCAACATCTTTCTATTTGATGGAATAGACAAACCTTTCTTTGCAGGGATCACTGGAATCCTGCCAGCTCAGTTGGGTTTTGCTCTTGGAATATTACTATCAAATGTTGTGTGTGCTCTTCACTGAAATTTCAGTGTATCTCTTGAGTAGACTAAAGAGTTCCTCTTTCTATAGCCTTGTAGAATGAAGACAAATTCTAGGTGGTGAAGGGATAATCATCCCTTGACAGATCAGGTTTCTTGGTGATCATCCACAGTAGTCTTAAATAGTAGGAACCCAGCTTAGCACTATCATTAAATTGAATTTAAAAAATAGTAAAATCTTATATAGCTTAAGTAAAAATTTAAGCATTTTGGTGCAGTGGAAAGAGCACTATTCTTGAACCTGAATTCAAATTTCACTGCCTCTGTCATTGACTATTTAACCTCTAAGCCTCAGTTTTCTCACCTGTAAAATGAAGGAAATTCATCTAGTTGTCATCTAATGTCCCTTTTAGTTCTATTGCTGTGATAGTAGGAGACTGGAATGCCTAAGTTTATTAAGTACATTCCAATTAAAATTGAAAACACAACTTCCCAGAGATATGGGCTCCTTATGAGAAGAGAGAACATAGTATAAGTCTCTTAGACCACAAAGTACACAATACAATTTTCATTCATTTTGCTTGAATCCAATTTTTTTATGGTGACATCTTAATCTATGAAAGAGATATTCTCTCTTATCCTCCAAAATTCTTCCTGAGCTAGGATAGTAAGAATTGTTCCCTATGAAGAAGGAAGCTTTCAATAGCAACTTCTAGAATGAGTAATAAATCCATAAGGTTTAACTAATTAACACCACCAAAGAAGTTGAATCAATCTGTTTTTGTGTGTGCGTGTATACACACTCTTACCTGTCCTACTAAAGATTGTATAGTCATAGGTACATGAATGTTTTTGCTGATATGATTTATTTTTTTTAAATTTTGTGTTGGTGCATTTGTAAGATAGGTAGGAGTAGCTTGTTCCATTTGAGTTAGTAGGAATGTAAGCTATCCACAACAGTATATTTTACTAAAAAACTCACAAAATTCTAGGAATAATGAAATTTGAATAAAAATATAATACTTATTTGATTCTGTATTTGGTTATTTTCTCTTGGATATGTCTGTTAATTTGAAACAAAACATTTCTGAGCATACATTTTTAGGAATATAACAAATGCCTATAATGTGTATTTTATGTTAAAACTAGATGAAGACTATGTGGTAAAATTACCCACAATATAAAAACTTAGGTGATGTCTATTGGTTTCACACACAAAGAGCTCTTTTTTAGGAGCAAAGTCAATCAATCATTTTGTCAGGTTTTATCAGATTGCAGCTCCCCCAAATGAGTTGAACCAATTGGAGCATAATGAGTTATATATTTCCAGGTAAGGTGGCTCTACAAGAGGCATGTTATTTTAATGGAAATCAATGACTGATAGTGGCAACAAAAGATAACATAACTTGCATATCCTAAGTACTTTCTAATCATCAACCTGTCTGTCAAGCTTCTGAAACAAATCAACATCACAGATGATTATCTTCTTGATGGCAGGTCAGGGATTCCAGAAAACAGAAACATCATTACTATGACATATTCCAATATGACTATATCAAAAGCAAATATTAATGATTCTTCATTATATAAGAAATTAATTTCCTTTCAAACATATATCTCCCAAAGGGATAAAGGCAATTCAAACAAATTTTCTTTTTTAAAAATTATCTAAACATGAAGTAGATTCTTTGGAAATACAAATAAAAGTCATTGTTATTTAGTACCTAGGTCACATGTCAAAATTTTAGAAGGATTTCAAGTTATTTTATTTTTATGCTTTGATCAGGACAGTGCCTGAATCATAGTAAGTGATTAATAAATTCTTTATCTTCATCTAATCTTGGTTTTGTCTCATATATCATGCATGAATTATGAAACAGTGGCATGAGATTTCCAACCCTACACCCTCCATGCAAATTTGGAAGTGGAGGATCCTGAATCTGTCTCTGAAGCCATATCTGAAGCAGGATGCTTCCTTCTAAAACTTTAGGAAGAAAACTCACAAGTAGAGGGAACATAAAATTATGAAGCTGATGGGCATGTTGCATTGGTTTAGTGTAATAAAAGGCATAGGTAGAATTCAGTTTCTGTTTTTTCCATCACTGCTTCTATAGCTTCATTTCTCTTTAGATGGCTGTTTAGAAAAAACTCTTATGGGAATGGGTCTGGGTCTGCTCTTAATATGAAAGCTTGAATATACCTACTGTCTAGGCTTTAAAGGATTTGATTAAAATTTGACATGACATGTAAAGTATAGTTACTAATGGAGCAGCATAATTTTGAGGTATTCCATTGTCAGTGTTTGACTTACAGTTGCTCTGGTTTCAGTGCTGTTTTAGGCATGACCTATATAGTGGAATGGAGAGCATGATCATTCCAGCTCTCTCTTCATAGAGCAAAGACTTTTACTTGAATTGTTATTTGCCTTAAAATGCACTCTTATCCCTCACCACCCTCATTTAAACAACAACAAAAAAAGCAAGATGATATTTAAGAAATGCGGAAAATAAGAGGATTAACTAGATTTGAACTTTGATCATGCTTAACCTTAAAGACACCAACATTAATCAAAAATTCTAAGACAAGGACAATTATTGTTCATATAATGTCAACTATTCGTGGTATATTAGCTTTATTACAAATTTATATTATAATAGAGCAGCATGTTCTAAGAGATTACAGAGCCAGAAGTGAGTATATCAGAATAGCAAGTACACTGGGATTGCAGGGGTAAGTAGACACAACTACTCCTGGCACTGTGAGCTGTCAGGGGAGCGGAAGCTTAGACATCAAGACAAGAACTATGACCAGGTGACACAGGACCACAAAGAGCAGATTCACAGGTGCTAAAACCATTAACTCTGCTGAGGCCAGAACTTAGGATGACTCTCTTTCTTATCCTTTTCTTCTTTCTCACTTTCTTAATCTTTGCAGAAAAAGATAAGCCTGTTTCCTAGTCTCTGTATCTTAAGAGTTTGTTTTGCCTTCAGATAGCATTTTATTGTTGTAGTTGTTTTCAAAAATTTCTCTAAAACAAAGTAGTTAGTTATTGAATTGTTGATTTGAGTGTCTCCTTACAAATTGTGGCATATCACTTCTATTGCTAGCACAACCATAACTACAACCACTACCGCTACTACTACTACTACTACTACTACTTTGGCATTTATGTAGTACCTGCTATGTACTAGACACTATGCTAAGTGCTTTACAAATATTGTCTTATTTTATCCTTACAACAACCCTAGGAAGGTAGGTGCTATTATTATCCCCATTTTAAAATAGAGAAAACTAGAGGCAGACAGAGGTTAAGCGACATGTCCATGACCCAATTTGTAAGTCTTTGATATTGGATTTGAAGTCAGGTCTTCTTGACACCAAGCCTAGTGTTGTATCTACCACACCAGAAAAAGTAGCAATGGATAATGAAGAGTGTATGAGAGGGAAAGAATGACAAATTGTTTTTACTTCAGAAAATTATTCTACCTTAGTGGTTAATAGTGAACAGAAGATAATTAATGGTTCACATTTTTATACCTTTACAGAGTAAGGAGAAAAATATGCATCCAGATTCCCCATGCAACAAGAGGAATCATTTTTATAGGGGAAAGGCTAGAGTGACCTGGAACTAGTATGTGAAATGGAGTCTCTGGCACATCCTACTATCATTAGCTAGCTTGAAAAGAAAGCTAAGCCATGATGACCAAAAGGATGGGGCCAAGGAAGTTGAGTAAAGAGAAAGACACATCTGAGGATAAGAGAAGGAGAAAGTAGTCGTATTACCCTCATTACTAGGAAGAGTAGTATTGTCCTCATTACTGTCAGGGCAAGCAAGAAGGAGTAATTAACCCTCTCCTTACTAGCACATTAACATCTGTCTGACACCACCACTATGTTTATTGCAAGAGATATGGTAAATGTGTAGAATACCTCTGATCCACCTCTTCATGTGGTGATACTTTAGAGATCGTTTCCATGAGAGCTGGGACACACATTAGAGAGACTGTGTAGAACATGAAGACATTCTACATATAGCCATAGGAGTAACATTGTTGACTGGCTGTGTAGCCAGATAGAGAGGTGCCTTCGAAAAGGCTATGTGAACTTCAGTCTAGTCTCTTTGGACATTCTAACTTCTGCTGGGTTCCGCTGGTGGTTTTGATTCTTCACTCAAGGTATCCATGGAGAGACAATGCTGTAGAGAGAAAGATCTTGAGACCAACTACCTATCAAGATCAAGAAGTGGTGCCACAAAATTAATCAATCTTTGGCATCTTCATTTTTGTTGTTGTTCAGTTATTTTAGTCATGTCTGACTTTTCCGTCTGACCCCATTTGAGTTTTTCTTGGCAAAGATACTAGAGTGGTTTGTTCATTCTCAAGTTCATTTTTACAGATGAGGAAACTGAGGCAAACAGGATTAAGTGACTTGCCCAGGATCATCCAACTAGCAAGTATCTGAAGTCAGATTTCAATTCAGGAAAATGAATCTTCCTGAATTTAGACCTTACATTCTATCCATTGCACCACCTAGCTGCCCTGGCATCCACATTTAGTCTTTTTTTTTCTCCTCTAGATGAAGGAAATGTGGGCTCCAATTTTGTTGGTTTCAAAATGGTAAGAGGATACCCCAACATCTAAACATTTCAGTGGCTGACATTTCCACTAATATAGCACTAATGCCCTGAGAAGCAGAATACCCTTCAGGAGTAACCTTTGGAAAACAAGGTAGTGTGAAGGTAATCAGACTTTTCCCTCTTCTTCCTTTTTGGGATGCTAAGACTATCAAGTCTCCCTTTTGTTTGAATGGGTGGGAAACCTTTTTCTGTCTTGGTCTTGGAATATTTCTCAGCTATTTCTCAGCATTAAGACAATCAGGAGTCATTGACTTGTATATGATGTAATTCTGGAGATGGGGAACTTTCACATCCAGCCTGGGTGAGGTCAGAGCCCTCAGGGCTCCGAACAAGATATAATTGAGAGGATCCTGGTGTTTGACTTTTGGGGCACACTCATGGAATGAGTGTTGAGACTCTGGGCAATTGATCTCTGGTAACTAACTCTGGTAACTTGTGATTTGATCAGACAAGGTCTGTCTGTTGATGTTTGTAATTTCTGTTTGTATTTCCCTTGAAGTTCAAGGGGCTGATCTTTCCCCCCTGAACTAAGTGAATGATATTTGTATGTTGGATTAAGGGGTTGTTAACCCCTTTAAGTTACTTTCCTTAGAAAGGCAGATCAAAAGAACCTGTGTTAGCATCCCTTATGTACGTATGGGGGAAAAAAATGCTGGGATTTGTCTTGTGGCAAGAGGGAGAGACAACAATTAGCCCAAATGATGCACTATTATCCCTTTTAAATCCAGAAAAAAAGAAGAAAGATCACTCTACCCTCTCCTGAGCATTGAGTACATATGCTTTAGCAAACTTATAGATGGACATAGACAAGAGTCCTAGTCAAGTCAGGTATGGATGGTAGAAATCTGCATTATCTGGGAACCTCTAAATTGATCAGGTCATGGATCCATTTGAGTATTTGACTTATAAGAATGTGTAGCCACCATTTGTCTTTACTTTTATGACATGTTTTGGCTAGAAACTTCATTTTTTCAGTAAGTCCATGATCTCATTATTGTAGGTTTTCCCTGAAATGGCAAGGATCAAAATATATTCATGCCTTCTAATTCTGTATAATTCTTGTCTGTTTCTTCCCACAGATACTGTAGAGAGGATCTAGCTAACATATGTTAAATTTCAAGTCAACAAATATTTGTGAAGTGTTTACTATGTGGCAGGCACTGATAAATGATGGTGGTGGTAGTTGTCCTTCATTCTGGAAAAGGACCAAAATGACATCACTTTGCTAGAGTCAAGTTTCAATGTGTCCAACTGTGACTAATCAGACTAATATGAGCTCAGAATGCTCTACCACAGGTCAGGTACAAATAGTTCACATGAACATTTGGAGTGGATACTCCGAATTTGGACATCTTGCATTTCCTCTGAGTTATTTCAAGTCTCCTTTGCTCGTAGAGCATAGCACCTTCTCTGATGTGGGAACATCATTCTGAGTAGTCCATCAGTGTTTCCCATGTCACACAATGAATTTCAAAGTTCTTAAGAGAGACTTTGAGAGTGTGCTTACAAGCTTCTTCTGACCATTATGTGAATGCTTTCCCTGCGTGAGTTCTCTGTAACAGTCTTTTTGGTAAGCATATGTTTTGCATTCAAACAACGTAGCCAGCCTGTCAGAGTTGCACTCTCTGAAGCAGAGTTTGAATGCTTGGCAGTTTAGTTCAAGAAATGACCTCAGTGTTTGGTACCTTATGCCACCAGGTACTCTTCAGAATCCTCATAAGATAATTCAAATGGAAGCAATTCAGTTTCCTGGCATATAACTGGTATACTATCCAGGTTTCACAGGCATACAACAATGAGGTTGGCACAATGGCTCTTTGGACCTTCAGTTTTGCAGTTAGTCTAATACCTCTTCTCTCCCATACTTTCCTTCAGAGACTCCCAAACACCGAGCTAGCTCTGGGAATGGGTGCATCAACCTTGTTAAGGTGTGCATCCCTGGAAAGTTCATTATCAAAGTAAGTGAATTTATACACAGCATTTGAAACTTCTCTATTTGCTATAACCTATGGTTCCATGTATGCATGGTGTGGTGGTGGCTGATGGAGTACCTGTATTTTCTTGGTGTTTATTGTTAGGCCAAAATTGGGTGATGTCTTTCGATTCATGCGTAAATTGAATTCAAGTGAAGCAGAGTTGCACAAAGTCATCAGCCATACTCTCTCCTCCAGAGTCATCACAGTCCAGTGGCAGAACAGAATCAAGATGACTGGTGATGGTTCAAGATGTAGTGGATGACCTTGGTGTTTTTGATGTCTAACTAAGCTATAAGCACTCCACAGTGCCTACTTTAGCTACCTTCATGACCATTGGAACAAATTATTCTCATCCACCCATTCCACCAGAGGAATTCTTCACATGTTGGGGTAGACATCCTCCTAACTCACCAATTGGTTTCAGACCCCTTGGTTACCCTCAACATGGTTTAACCCATCTGCCAAAATGGTTTACTGAGGTGTGGCCACTGTGCATGCTATAGCTTCTTGTAGCCACAAGTGGAATACTTGGACAACAAAGGTGGAAAGCAGCCCTGAAAAAGGCTTGGCAGCCATTACACTAGAGGAACTCATCTTCCCTGAACACAACCTACACCCTCTAATCTGACAAGCACTGGGAACTCAAATCCAATCAAAAAGAAAGAAATGATACCAGAGCAGGAGCAGGCCCAGCAGTCTGAATCACCAACAACAGGAGTGATTACCAAACCTCTCAACTGAGGACTCTGTAGGAGCTGGGTGAGAGAAGCACAGGGCCTGAGGCAGAAGAAGCAGCTACTCCTGGGGCTATCAGCCCACAGACTAAAGGTTTGAAACTCACCTACTTGAACTTCTGGAGCTTTGATGATGGAGTAAATTGTAAGTGTTCTCATCCACCCTTTGTTGACTTTGAAAAACCCAGAGAATATTGCGTCAGGAAAAATCTTAGAATAATGGAGCTAGAAGTAGAAGTACAAAAGTATTTTAGCTTGGGAAGCTAGGAAGATGATTCCCACTTGTGGTGGCTGAAGGGGAGCAGTGCAGGATAGTAGGCATCCCAGAAAGCCACACATAAGGCCAGTTTCCAGGCCCCTCACTTCCTGCACAAGAACCTTAGGACAGAGCTCCCTGTGCTCCAGAAGCAGAGATCCACTTTAAAAACCAGGAAAAAGGCAATCACAACAAAGAAGCAAACTAGAAACACAAAGACTATAGAATGTAACTATGGTAACAGGAAAGATAAAAATACAAATTCAAATGAGAACAGAATTGACACTATACCTACATCTGAAACCTCAAAAGGGAATGTGAACTGGTCTCAAGGCCAAAAAGCATTCTTGGAAGAGCACAGGAAGGAATGTAAAAGCCAAATTGGAGAGGTAGAAGAAAAATTGACCAATGATTTTAAAAATGCAATGAAAAACTGGAAAAAAATTCACAGATGAGAACAAATGTTTAAAAAGTAAAACGGGCAGAAGGGATAAGGAGGTACAGTATCTAAGAGGAGAAAATAACTCCTTGAAAAGTAAAATTAGCCAAATGGAAAAGGAGGTATGGTAGAAAACTGAAGAAAACAACTTGTTAAAAATTAGAATTGGGCAAGTAGAAGCTAGTGATTCTATGAGGCATCAAGAATCAGTTAAACAAAATCTAAAGAATAAAAAAAATAGAAGAAAATGTAAAATATCTCATTGGAAAAACAACTGACATGGAAAATAGATCCAGGAGAGATAATATGAGAATTATTGGTCTACCAGAAAGCCATGATGAGAAAAGAACCTGGACAGTGTCTTCCAAGAAATCATCAAGGAAAAATTCCCCAAGGTCATAGAACTAGAGGGTAAAATAGTCATTGAAAGAATCCACCAATCATCCCCTGAAAGTGATCCCCAATCGAAAACTCCAAGGAATATTGTAGCCAAATTCCTGTTTGGTACCTTATGCCACCAGGTACTCTTCAGAATCTTCCTAAGATAATTCAAATGAAGCAATTCAGTTTCCTGGCATGAAACTGGTATACTATCCAGGTTTCACAGGCATACAACAATGAGGTCAGTACAATGGCTCTTTGGACCTTCAGTTTCACAGTTAGTCAAAGAGAAAATACTGCAAGCAGCCAGAATGAAACAATTCAAATATTGTGGAACTACAATCAGGATCACACAGGACCTTGCAGCTTCTACATTAAAAGATCAGAGGGACTGGGGTATGATATTCCAAAAGGCAAAGGAGCTTAGACTACAACCAAGGATCAACTATCCAGCAAAATTGAACATAATCTTTCAGGGAAGGAGATGGACATTCAATGAAATGAGGAACTTCCAGAACTTCCTGATGAAAAAGCCAGAGCTCAATGGGAAATTTGATCTTCAAATGCAAGACTCAAGAGAGGCATAAAAAGGGGAACAGGGGAAAAAAGGAGGGAAAAAATCTTGTTATTCAATATGGCCAAATTGTTTACATCGCTATATGGGAGAATTATACTTGTTAATCTTGAGAATGGTATATTTATTATGACATTTGAAAGGGATATATGTAGACAGAGGGTGTGGGTATAAATGAACTGATGTGATGACAAAAAAACTTAAGGGGTGCAAAGAGATTGTAATGGGAGAAGAGGTAAGGAGGAGGAAGGAAAAGGTAAATCACATCACATGAAGAGGCACAAATCATATTATAGTAGAGGGAAAGAAAGGAGAGGGAAGAGCATTATTTGAGCTTTATTCTCATCAGATTTGGTTCAAGGAGAGAATAACATATTCTGTTAAGGATAGAAATCTTACTTGTCCTACGGGCAGTAGGAGGGGAAATGGGAAAGAAAAAAGGAGGTGGTTAGAAGAAAAGGAAGAAGTAGTAAGGGAAAATGTTAAGATAAGGGAGGGGGGCTGATAAGAAGGGAAAATTGAGGGAGGCAGTGGTCAAAAGAAAAACTCTTTTGAGGAAGGGAAGGAAGAAGGGAGAAATAAAAGCATAAATGGGGGGATAATATGGAGAGGAAGACACAGATAGTAATCATAACTGAATGTTATGGGATGAACTCCCCCATAAAACAGAGGCAGGTATCAGAATGGATTAAAAACTATAATCCTGCAATATGTTATTTGCAAGAAACACATTTGAAACAGGGTGATACACACAGGGTAAAGGTAAAAGGGAGGAGTAGTATATATTATGCTTCATCTGAAGTAAAAAAAAGGATTGGTATCAATCCTAATCTCAGACAAAGCAAAAGCAATAGATCTAAGTAAAAGAGATAAGAAAGGAAATAATATCCTGCTAAAAGGCAACATGGACAATGAAGTAATATAAATACTTAACGTATATACACCAAGTAGTATAGCATCCAAATTCTTAGAGGAAAGGTTAAGGGAATTATAGGAAGAAATAGATAGCAAAACTATACTTGTGGGGGACCTCAACCTCCTCCTCTCTGAACTTGATAAATCTAACCACAATATAAACAAGAAAGAAGTTAAGGAGCTGAATAGAATTTTAGAAAAGGTAGATATGATAGAACTCTGGAGGAAACTGCATGGAAAAAGGAATATACCTTTTTTATCAGTGGTAAATGGCACATAAACAAAAATTAACCATGTACTAGGGCATAAAAACCTCACAGTCCAGGGCAGAAAGGCAGAAATAGTCAATGCATCCTTTTCAGATCATGATGCAAAAAAAAATATTTGTAATAAAGAGCCATGGAAAGATAGACTAAAACTTAATTGGAAACTAAATCATTTAATCCTAAAGAATGAGTGAGTCAAACAACAAATCATAGAAACAATTAGTAACTTCATACAAGAGAATGACAATAATGAGACAACATACTAAAACTTATGGGATACAGTGAAACAGTTCTTAGGGGAAGTTTTGTATCTATGAATGCTTACATGAATAAAATAGAGAAAAAGAGAACAATGAGTTGGGCAGGCAACTGAAAAATCCAGAAAAAGAAAAAATTGAAAATCTCCAATTAAATACCAAATTAAAAAAAAACAAAGGAGAGATTAATAAAATTGAAGTTAAGAAAACTATTGAACTAATAAATAAAACTAACAGCTTGTTTTATGAAAAAAAAATAAATTTGATAAACCTTTGGTCAATTTGATTAAAAAAATAAAGAAGAAAACCAAATTACCAGTATCAAAAATGAAAAGGATGAATTCACCTCCAGTGATGAGGAAATTAAAACAATAATAAGAAATTATTTTGCTCAATTGTATACCCATAAATTTGACAATCTTAAGTAAATTAATAAATACTTACAAAAATATAAACTGCCCAGATTAATAAAAGACAAAGTAAAATTCTTAAATAACCCCATCTTAGAAAAAGAAATTGAAAAAGCCATCAATGAACTCCCTAGGCAAAAATCTCCAGGATCAGATGGATTTACAAGTGAATTATATAGCAAACACTTAGAGAACAATTAATTCCAATACTTTATAAGACTATTTGGGAAAATAAGCAAAGAAGGAGTGCTACCAAATTATTTTAATGACACAAATATGATACTAATACCTAAACCAGAAAGAGTAAAACAGAGAACAAAATTATAGACCAATTTCCTTAATGAACATCGACGCAAAAATTTTAAGTAAAATATCAGCAAAAAGATTACAGGAACTTATCGTGAGAACAATACACTTTGTCCACGTAGGATTTATTCCAGAAATGCAAGGCTGGTTCAATATTAGGAAAACTATCAGCATAATTGATCATATCAACAACAAAACTAGCAGAAACCATATGATTATCTCAATAGATACAGGAAAAGCTTTTGACAAAATACAAGACCCATTCCTATTAGAAATACTAGAACACACAGGAATAAATGGAGTCTTCCTTAAAATGATAAGTAGTATCTACCTAAAACTATCAGCAAGCGTTATATGTAATGGAGATTAGCTAAATGCATTCCCAATAAGATCGGGGATGAAACAAGGATGCCCATTATCATCGCTATTATTCAATTTGCTACTAGAAATTTTAGCTTTATCAATGAGAAGTAAAAGAAATTGAAGGAATTAGAATAGGCAAAGAAGAAACTAAGTTATCACTCTTTGCAGATGATATGATGATATACTTAGAGAATCCTAGAGAATCAAGTAAAATACTACTTAAATAATAAATAACTTCAGCAAAGTTGCAGGATATAAAATAAACCCACTAAATCCTTGGCATACCTATATATTACTAACAAAGTTCAACAGCAAGAGATAGAAACAGAACTTCCATTTAAAGACTGTAGACATAATAAAATATAATAAAATATTTGAGAGTCTACCTGCCAAAAGAAACCCAGGAACTACATGAACACAATTACAAAACACTTTTTACACAAATAAAGTCAGATCTAAATAATTGGAAAAACATCAGTTGCACGTGGTTAGACTGAGCTCAGTCTAAACAAAAACTTACCTTCAAATAGAAAAGAAAACCAATGTATAAAAGGGAATTTGAAAAGCCAGGACAGGGGGAGAAAGTAACTCTAAGGGCATGGTTGAGAAGTCTAGAGAGGCAGGATTGATGCAGAGAAAGGAGTTAAAGAATAAACATGGCTAATTTGAGTAGTTGCTTAAGATGCAGGTTCTAGGAGGAACTCACCAAATAGAGACAGGACATTAGGGGGAGAACGGACTTCCAGGGTGAAAAAGCTACAGAGAAATGGTTAAATGCGGGATTCAGAGAAGAGTGCATACCAATGTACCATCCAGATTATCTTTTGTTCTATTTATATAAAGAGCCCACTTGGATTTCTTTTTTTTTTATTTATTTATTTTTAAATAATTTATTTATTTAACATATTTGGTTTTCAGCATTGATTTTCACAACAGTTTGAATTACAAATTTTCTCCCCATTTCTACCCTCCCCCCCACTCCAAGATGGCATATATTCTGGTTGCCCTGTTCCCCAGTCAGCCCTCCCCTCTATCACCCCCCTCCCCTCTCATCCCCTTTTCCCTTCCTTTCTTGTAGGGCAAGATAAATTTCTACGCCCCATTGCCTGTGTATCTTATTTTTTAGTTGCATGCAAAAACTTTTTTTTGTTTTTGAACATCTGTTTTTAAAACTTTGAGTTCCAAATTCTCTCCCCTCTTCCCTTCCCACCCACCCTCCCTAAGAAGTCGAGCACTTCAGCCTAGGCCACACATGTATCATTATGTATAACCCCTTCCACAATACTCATGTTGTGAAAGGCTAACTACATTTTGCTCCTTCCCAACCCATCCCGCTTTATTGAATTTTCTCCCTTGACCCTGTCCCCTTTCCAAAGTGTTTGTTTTGATTACCTCCACCCGCATCTGCCCTCCCCTCCATCATCCCCCCCCCTTTTATTTTTTTTTATCTTCCTCCCTCTTCTTTCCTGTGGGGTAAGATACCCAACTGAGTATGTATGGTATTCCCTCCTCAGGCCGAATCTGATGAGAGCAAGGTTCACTCATTCCCCCCTCCCCTACCCTCTCCCCTCCTCCCACAGAACTGCTTCCTCTTCCCACCTTTATGCGAGATAATCCAACCCATTCTATCTCTCCCTATCTCCCTCTCTCAGTATGTTGCTCTCTCATCCCTTAATTTCATTTTATTTCTTTTACATATCTTCCCTTCATCTTCAACTCACCCTGTGTCTGTTCTCTCTCTTTACATATATATATATGTATATACACATATAAAAGCACACATATATATATATACCTACATACACATGCATACATATACACATAGATACATACATACATACACATTCACTTATATATATATATACATAAACATATATATATATGCATATTCCATTCAACTACTCTAATACTGAGGTCTCATGAATCATACATTATCTTTCCATGTAGGAATGTAAACAAAACAGTTCAACTTTAGTAAGTCCCTTGCAATTTCTGTTTCTTGATTACCTTTTCATGCTTCTCTTGATTCTTGTGTTTGAAAGTCAAATTTTCTATTCAGTTCTGGTCTTTTCACTGAGAAAGCTTGAAGGTCCTCTATTTTATTGAAAATCCATATTTTGCCTTGGAACATGATACTCAGTTTTGCTGGGTAGGTGATTCTAGGTTTTAATCCTAGCTCCATTGACCTCCGGAATATCGCATTCCAAGCCCTTCGATCTCTTAATGTAGAAGCTGCCAGATCTTGGATTATTCTGATTGGGTTTCCACAATACTCAAATTGTTTCTTTCTGGCTGCTTACAGTATTTTCTCCTTGATCTGGGAGCTCTGGAATTTGGTGACAATATTCCTAGGAGATTTCTTTTTGGGATCTATTTGAGGAGGTGATCGATGGATTCTTTCAATTTCTATTTTGCCCTGTGGCTCTAGAATATCAGGGTAGTTCTCCTTGATAATTTCTTGAAAGATGGTATCTAGGCTCTTTTTTTGATCATGGTTTTCAGGTAGTCCAATAATTTTTAAATTATCTCTCCTGGATCTATTTTCCAGGTCAGTGGTTTTTTCAAGGAGATATTTCACATTGTCTTCCATTTTTTCATTCCTTTGGTTCTGTTTTATAATATCCTGATTTCTCATAAAGTCACTAGCTTCCACTTGCTCCAATCTAATTTTTAAAGTAGTATTTTCTTCAGTGGTCTTTTGGACCTCCTTTTCCATTTGGCTAATTCTGCTTTTCAAGGCATTCTTCTCCTCATTGGCCTTTTGGAGCTCTTTTGCCATTTGAGTTAGTCTGTTTTTTAAGGTGGTATTTTCTTCAGTGTATTTTTCATTATTTTTTTGTGTCTCCTTTAGCAAGTCATTGACTTGTTTTTCATGGTTTTCTCGCATCCTTCTCATTTCTCTTCCCAATTTTTCCTCTACTTCTCTAACTTGCTTTTCCAACTCCTTTTTGAGCTCTTCCATGGCCTGGGACCAGTTCCTGTTTTTCTTGGAGGTTTCTGTTGTAGGCTCTTTGACTTTATTAATTTCTTCTGTCTGTATGTTTTGGTCTTCTTTGTCAGCAAAGAAAGAATGCAAAGTCTGAGACTTAATCTCGGTGCATTTTCGCTGCCTTGCCATATTCCCAGCCAACTAACTTGACCCTTGAGTTTTTCAGTGGGGTATGACTGCTTGTAGATTACAGAGTTCTATGTTCCATGTTTGGGGGGGAGGTGCCAGCTCTGTCAGAGCCACACTCCTCCTTCCCCAAGGACCCCCAGTCCAGGCTGGGCTCAGATCTTCGGCAGGCTGTGCACCCCTGCTCTGATCCGCCACTTAATTCCTCCCACCAGGTGGGCCTGGAGCCGGAAGTAACAACAGCTGTAGCTGCCCCACCTCCGCTGCCCCTGGGGCTGGAAGCCAAACCTCGAACTCCTTCTACTCCCGCAGCTTTTCCCACTAACCTTCTCCGCAGTCTTTGGTGTTTGTGGGTTGAGAAGTCTCGTAACTGCCGCAGCTCACTGAATCAGGGCGCTAGGGCCCCCTCCGCCCAGCTTCTAGTCTGGATGGTCCACGCCGCTCAGGCTGGGCTCTGCTCCACTCCGTTCCCAGCTCCCAGCTCCGAGCTCCGTGTGGGATAGACCTCACCCAGAGACCATCCAGGCTGTCCTGGGCTGTAGCCCTGCTTCCCTCTGCTGTTCTGTGGGTTTAGCCGTTCTATAATTGGTTCAGAGCCATTTTTTATAAGTTTTTGGAGGGTCTCCATAGGGAGCTCACATTATTCCCTGCTTACCAGCCGCCATCTTGGCTCCGCCCCCCCACTTGGATTTCTGACAATATATTTCCTGGATATTATTTTTTGAACCTCTTTATACATGCAAGTCATTGATGGTAACAGTCTACTGATGCCTAGAATACATTTATGCATGGATCTTTGGATTACCCACAACTCTGATTCTTTTGAAATATCTGTGACGTATTTGATGTTAATTTTCTTTTTTGTTTCAGAACCCCTATAGGACTCCCACATAGATCATTCTTTTTACAGAAAATTAAATGTGCTTTGCAGAAATCTACTTTATAACAGTTTTCAGTTAGGCTTTAGAACAGAACTCAATAACTTCCTGTACTTAGATGCTATTCTTTTCAAGTTCCATTTTTTTCTGTCCTCTCTTGACCTTTTTGTTTTTGTTTTCCTCCTGACTGTCTGACAATTCCTTTTCGGTGTCCTTGATTTGTCCACCATCCTGATCCCACCAATTAAACTGAGTATGATCAAGGCTCTCTCCTGTGTCCTCTTCTCTACTGTTTTTCTGCTTTTTCCCTTTTTGATATTATCAGCTTCCATGGGTTCAATGATTATATCCACATGACTTCTGCATCTAAATGCATAACTTTAATCACTCTTCTGAGTTAAAAACTTTCTGCTGGATATCTTCATCTACATATCCTACAGACATTGTAAATTATATATATATATATATATATATATATATATATATATATATATATGTGTGTGTGTGTGTGTGTGTGTGTGTGTGTATGTATATATATACACATGTACACACACACACACACACACACACACACACACACACATATATATATATATATATATATATATATATATATATGTATATAGGTATATATGCACACATATAGTAGAACTCAAAATGTTTTCCCCAAACCCTCTCACCTCCAAACTTCCCCATTTCTGTTCAAAGTGTCACCATCATTCCAATTACCTGGCTTAAAACCCTGATATCATCACTGATTTTTTTTCTTTTCCCTATCTCCCATGAATTACTACTGTAACTGGGAAGATCTATTATATTACAAGACTTTGTACAGTCAATGTGGTATCATCTACAAAAATGGGCATCTGTAGACCCCACCACCTGTAGGAATCTTCTAATCGTTTTCAACTTCACACCAGACTTTCTCCATGACTGTTGCAAGTATCTTTAGTATCTCCATATTTAGGACCTTGTTTGATATTAAAAATCAGCAGATCATTAAACAATCTCCGTGGCTGAAGCTACCAAGAAATCTTTCAAGATTTTATTATATTTATGGGAGACATCTTGTTGAGGAAATATTAGAATTGAGAACATCTATTACACATGGAGGGCAGGGGAGGGGAGTGTGAGTGGGAAGGAAGTAACCCCAAAGTTACTTCCATGTTGTGACAGGTATAGGGGGAGAGGTAATGGGGAATAAGCATTTATATAGGAGGTACTATGTGGTAGGCACTGCTCTAAGCACTTTTTAGGAATGTTATCTCATTTGATCCTCACAAAATCCCTACCAGGTAGGTGCTTGTTGCGGGCCGAGTTAGAGCTGAGCCCTGTCCTCCTCGGACCTCCAGGCCCAGGGGCCTGCTGAGATAAACTCAGGGCTTTGGGATGTGGGTGGAGCCAGGAGGAGGGGTCTCACCTTTGTTGCCTCCCTGGCAATTCCAGGTCTTTGCCCAAGCCCAGACCTGCCAGACCACGTGGAACTTCCGGTTACTGCCTGCCCGCAGGGCAGGGAGCTTCGGGTAACACGGGAAGAGAAGGAGAGGACAGTAGGGGGAGTCAGAGCAGTCCTAGTCCCCAGGTTTATTGATTTTTCACCTGTCCTTCACCCATGTAACCAAAGAATGTACCTACGTCACTAAAGATATAAATGTGCTGCTTGCTGAAATAATAAACGGACTCCTTCACCATCTTCTCAGCTCCCACCCCGTACATTGTCCATGAGATCAGGTCCTTTGCTTAGGCAGAGGCCTGGGGCTTGGGGGGAACCCCGAGCATAGTTACAAGGCTTCGGAAGCTCGTAACAGGTGCTATTATCATCCCCATTTTACAAAGATTGAGGAAACTGAAGCAAACAGAGGTCAAGTGACTGGCCCAGGGTCACACAACTAGTGAATGTCTGAGGCTGTATTTGAATTCAGTTCTTCCCAACTCTAGGTCCAGCACTCTAGCCACCGAGTCATCCAGCTACCTCATAGCTAGGATTGGGTCAAGTATCACTCCATTGGATATAATTTGGGAGGTATGTATGGCCAGTAGGTCCCAAAGCCATGGTACTGACACCAATCCTCATGAAACAAACTCAACAATTTCTGGTCTATTACGGCACTAAGATCTGATATATGAGATGTCAAGGCCTGAACACTACAATTTCTAGAGAAAATAATCAAGCCATACCCATGGAACCCAAGGCAATAGAAAGTGTTTCATATCCTGTTGTGACAGTGTCTGGATACATTGCAAAAAAGTCTTCAAGGCTATAGTTCATTCTATGGAGTAAACTTCAAGTGAGAATCAACAAACAATAAACCGGATCTTATATTCTCTTTCTCAGTCAACTGGCATTGAATCAACATCTAATTATTTCCAATCACCTTCCCATATCTTCATCAAGAAACAATTAATACACACACACAGAACATTTTCATAAGGTTTTTACAGAAGTATGAAAGTAGGTTTGGCAGTTATTTCTGCATTCTTAGTTGTCTTTTTTATTGATTCTATGAATGATTTCCTCTCATTCTTTTGACTATTTGAATGAAATCTTGAGCAAATCCTAACAGATTAGGAAGTCTTTAAGTACTAGGCCAGGGATGGATTGTGTGTTTGTTTTCTGAGGAGTAGTTAAGTTCAAAGAAGTTCATTTGCAGAAGGCTGGTTACCAGGTAATGAATTCTGTTTTGCCAGAGAAACTCACTAACAATTCAGGCACAAGGAACCACCAGCTGCATTAATGGCAGGTGTATTTAGGTAGATAAATTCTGGATTTTATGTAAGTCACAAATTCACATTATTTGTTTTTGTCCTCCTAAAAATTTCTATGAGCTTCTTTCCTCTTATTTTCCCCCTTCTGATAATTGAAACTGTATTAGGAAACTATTCATAGCTATCCAGGAAAGGATTGATGAGATGTGGGGGAGAAAAAAATACACTCTGAAATGTTATACTCCACACCCACTATGAGATTTTGGCTTCAATACTCACATTTCATTCTCCACAGGAAAATGTATTTTATTCCCTGCGTTCCTACAAGTCTCTCATCAAACAATGTAGTTTCTGTCAATCACTTTGTAGTCTAGGGCCCTTATGAAGCAGCATGTAAACAACATTTTCATAAATTAAGATTCCCTCCAGCTTAATTACTTTATATGTATTTTGCACAAAGAGAATTGGAAAGTACAGCTCCTTTTTTCATGTAATAATTGTCAATGTGTTTACTTGAAATCTGCATAGTATTGGCCTGTGCATGGGAATAATGTGCATGGGAAAATTAGAGACAATGGGCTGTACTTTACTTGTGAGTGGGAAATATATGTCTTATCTTGGAGAGTACCACTGATTCCTATGGATCTAAAGATAGTTTTGTTAACAGAGACATTTGGAAGTATTATGTTACAAAGTGAACATAGCTACAGATATCTTTCTCATAAGGAATATCTTACTATTTACAAAATTTCTTTTCATATCCATTAACTATTTTATTCATTTCCTTTAAACTGAGGTAACTTAATGTTCCTAAAATATATTAGTTTAATGTTATGGAAGTAACTTTTAGAAATTCTTTTCAAACCTATACCTAGTGTTTCTTAAAATATTTTTTAAAAGCCAAGAATTTCATTAGGTCTTTGAACAAAGCACCAAGTCAGACTCCATTTACTCCTAGCCAACTATCATTTAGGCAAGAGATTAATTGTTCTATATGTATGTGGGCATTTGTTATTTCTTAACATGAAAACTGCACTATGGAAAATGTCAGCAAACATTTATTTCCAACTGGTCTGCTATGATGGAAAGGACATTTCCAGACAAAATGTCTCATGATTTGTCAAACTGTGAAGGGGCCCTTTGTAAATGATTAAAACAGTGAAAGGCTGGAATCAAAAGTTCTAAATCTGGGAAATTTTAAACATTCAAACTATTGTTCTACCCCTCAACCTAATCCCTACCAAAAATCACATCAGTCCAATTCCTTATTCAAACTCATGTGTTCTTATATTAATTAAGGGCTACTTTCATTCTTCTCTTATACTTGCTCCTCACTTTCTGGACCTCAGAAGCTTTTCTTGCATGCTAGCGGCTCATCCTGGAATGTTCCTCTACACTTGTCAAACTCGTTGCCCAAATCTGATTAAAATGTAATTGGGAAATGGTTAACACAAGAACTAAAAGTACAATACAAATAATGCTAATTTGTGATTTTCTATGTCCATATGCTTCCCCTGGATCCATTTCTATTTGAGCTTGATAGCACTGTTCTTTAAGGCCCAACTCGAATTTCCTGTAGGTGAGTTCTTCCTAGAGTTTCCATTTTGGGGGAAGCCAGCCATCCTTCAAGCTTCTCCTGGCCCTGTTCTTGATTTCCTGGACCTCAGAACCATGCCCCGCTAGATATCCCCCCCATCATCAATCACCATGCCTTTTCTGCTCCCTTTTGTGTGCCATCTCCTCCAATAATATTGTAAGCTTCTTGACACAGAAATTGTCTTTTTTTGCTTGTACCTTTGTTCCTGTTTCTCTATGTATAAATATTAATATATGTTATATCAGTCCTTTTAAAAAATGTCATATATCAGGTATGATATATCATATATCACATATATCATATATAACACAAAATATATACAAATACTATATACAATACAAATTAAGATATCATTTTTATTTATTTATACAATGGATATTAAATAAAGGCCTGCCTTAGAGTCAAGAAAACAGAAGTTTAAGCAATGCTTCTGATAAATAATATACGTAGAATAACATTTGTAACATGGACAATTCATTTAACCTCTTGTTGACTCTGACAGTGCTTAACACTAGAAATTATAGCTTGAGTTGCCTATTTACATGTACTGGTAAAATTTCAGGTTGAGACAAATCATACAAAAATGGAATTTATAGACAACCAAGGTAGGATTACTTGGACTATGTCTGTTCTTATGATCTCCTTGTTAAACTAGAACTAGTTGATAGCCCCAGCAGGCTTGACCATGTGCCCTGTATGGCAGTTGATAGGCAGTTATTGTAAATGGCTTACCTATTCTATGTGGGAGTTACTGTCTAGATGGGTAAATGACTGTGACAGCTGGACTGAAATTAGGACCAGTTGTCTGGGAAGTGGTGCCACCCTCAAAAATCATGTGCCTGTTGGACTCTTGGTAACATTTGCACATGGGGTTAGGCTAGAAGGAGGTCCATGTATTTATGGAACAATCACATGCCCAAGGATCTTTGGTATAGGATTCTGGGCTGTCCCCATCAAGGTCTAAGAGAAGCGCTAATCAATATAGTGATGATGGTTTGATTTGCCTGGCACATGCTGCCTCATATCTCTTCCTCAGGGTGCCCTGATGCTTCAGCTAAGGTGCAGAATGCCAATTTCTTAATTAACTAATTTAAAAACTACTTAAATGGCCATCTAACTTCTAACAGTAGTAGCATTTTGTTTTAAAGGTTAAAATGTATGTACTCATTCCTCTGAAATAATCCTATCCAATTAAAATCATTTGTGAATTAAAAAGTAGGAAAACTATTCCCTTTTAAGGTAATAAACAAGTTAAAATGAACATAGAATAATATTTAATTTTTTTGGAAATGTTATTTTTTTTGTTTCAATTGTATCTGGCTCTTTGTGATCCCAGTTGGGGTTTTCTTCACAAAGATGATGGAATGGTTTGCCATTTGCTTTTCCAGCTCATTGTACAGAAGAAGAAGTGAGGCAAACAGGGTTAAATGACTTGCCCAGGGTCACATAACTAGTAAGTGTCCAAGGCCATATATGTGTATAGACATATATATGTATGTACATGTATATGCATATATACACACATATGTGTATATACATACATGTAGGTATGTGTGTCTGCATTTAAGATAGTTAAATTTTTTAAAATATGCTAGTTAAAATAATCATGTCTATTGTTAAAAATATATTTTTAAAAACCCTGTTTTCCTTAATCAATTTCATTCCTTAAATTTTATTTTTGGTGTAATATTTCTTATAAATACATTGAGAAAAAAAGATCATCTAAATGAACATGATAAACATGCTGAGTTGAAAACAGAAAGTAAAGTTATATGCTTTGTCATGGATAAAAAAATAAAGATAATTGTAATGCATTCTGAAATGTTGCAAACCTTCTATTCAGACATGATTCTACAGTCTTCCTTCAGAAAACAATAAAGTTCACCCAAATCAATCAGTTCCATCAAAATAAGTGAAATCAATGTAGTGTACTCAACTGAGACTAATAATTTGTTACATGATTATGCCTTTGTTGGTCTTTATTGTGATTATCGTAGAAGTGAATCCCTTTTTCCAGTTTAAGGAAAACATATAATTATTCTTTTGTTTATGTGAAGGCTAACTCAATGATAGCTACCATTAACATAAGGTATAGTTTCAAGAAGGATTGTGATTTATAATAAACAACAGAGTAACAGGTAAAAAATGGTAAAACTTTTAAAAATTGTAACTATACTTCCATTTTTATTCAGATAAATGCTTCCTCTTGTCACATTACCTACTAGAGCCCATTCATTGCCTTCTCGGCAGAGGAAGGCATTGTACAAGTGGAGTGGGCAGAGTAGAGCTAGTTCATGATGCAACACGGCTCTCTGTCTAATCAAATCCTGCTTATCCTTCAGGGCTGAACTCAAGTCCAAGTTCCTCTGAGTCCTTGCTTGAGCACTCCATCAAATATTGATTACTCTTCTCCTCTAAACCCTTAGAGTCTGTTCCATACAAAAAAATCAAAGAACCTCAGGTTTACAAGGGACATCATAGATCATCTAGTCAAAAGCATAATTGGGCAGCAGTATTTGCTACATCATTTTTTAAGAGCTGTTGTCATTCCGACTCTAATGTAAACTCCTTAAGAGCAACGACTATGCACCTATGTACAATCACTTATATTCAGTAGGTCTGTTGAATGCAATAGCAATTAATTAACTATGTTGTGGTATGTATTAGTGGAAGGTTTCCACATGAGATATACTATGTGAATAGAGCCACTAATTGCTTAAAGAGAGGATAGGTACTCTTGATGATTTGAAGATCCTTTTCCTCCATGCTACTAGTATTGCATTAGATATTAAAATTAAAAAAATAGAGGGTGGGGGGACAAAAACCAGCTGAATGAATCATCATCCTCTGGTGATGTAGGACTTTGGCAATTTCATAATTAAGCAAAAATTAATCTCAATGGTCTAGGAAAACAATTGAAATATGAAGTCAAAATCCTTCCTTTTGTCGTTCTTGGCCATTGCTTAAATTCTCTATGATCAGTTGCAGGGGAAGGTAGGGGGCAGTTATTTCACACGGTGTGAGTAGTAAGGATCTCTCAACCTTCAGGAATGATAACATTCAACTTTCAGCTTGCTTCTCTGTAGGGTAGTATCCCTGTGCTCTCCACAAAGTCAATTATTATGATTTCCTTGGGGCTGAGGGGAGGACTGAACCTGTGATTTCATTGGTCTAGAAAAAGGTACCTTGAGCAGCATAAACCCAAAACACTTCAGATTGGGGCCCAAACCAGAATAAAATGTAATTGGGAAATATTTAATACAATAAATAAAAATACAATTTCAGTCAGTCATTATTCAGTCATGTCTGATTCTTCATGGCTCCATTTGGAGTTTCCTTGGCAAAGATGCCAGAGCAGTTTGCCATTTCCTTCTCTAGCTCATTTTACAGATGAGGAGCTAAGGCAAACAGGGCTAAGTGACTTGCCCAGGATCACACAGCTAGTAATTACTTGATACTAGATTGAAATTCTTGAAGATAATTCTTCCTGACTTCAGGCCAAGCACTCTATCTGCTATGTCACTTAGCTGTCCCAAAATGCAGTAAACCATAGATAACATAATTATGTGGTTTTCTAAGTCAATGGATAGCCCGCAGAGATGGTTATGTTCAGATTAGTGGTCTTTGTTTGTATTTGAATTTGACACCATTGTTATTGAGCAATCTCACTGAGGAAATTCCATCTACCAATGCAAAAAAACTCTTGTTTTGCAAATTATTGTCTTAAGAGAATTGCTCTGAGAAGTCAGAGGTTGTGTGACTAGGATCATGTAGCCAGGAGGAAGAACTTGAACCCAAATCTTTCTACCTCCTTTTCCTATTTTCTATTCACTACACTCTTCTGGGACCCATATTTCCAAATTACTCAATCAGAAGTCAGCTCCTGATTATCCCTTTTTAGCAAACCCTGTCTTTTTCCTGAACTTTCTATGTTTCAGGAATGCTAGAATGTGAACTTAGAATAACTGAGTTGCTGTACACAGAAGCAGACAAGTATATTTAATTTCACAATTTTTCTTTTATTCTTGGTAAGAATCAATATTCAAATTACATTAAATAATCATAATAAATAATGGAAAGTAAAATATCTACCCACAGTTCATGTCCCCAACACTGACCTAAACCTTGGCAGAGCTCAAAGAGCACAAAAGCTGCTTGGAATTCAGGAGTTCTAGGAAATTCAATAGCATTTTGTTTCTGGCCACTGTAATATTAACACATTTCGAAGATCTTCCCATCCATTAATAGGCCCAGGTGACCTGTCTGAGTCACATAGAAGCCTGAGTCACATGAATCTGTGGTGGGAGGAGCTTGCTGAACAGGTGGAGCAGGAAGTTCTGAGAGAAAATGAGACAGAGCAGTCAGAGCTGGGAGAGAGAGAGACACAGAGCAGCAGCTAGTGTGAATGAGAAAGGCAGGGCTTTTGCCCTTGTTTGTGGGAAGACCCTAAGAGAGTGAAGGCTTAGGGATGTCGGTGCCCCCTGCATTGCTAGTGTGTATAGATTTCTTTGTTGCTATGATGGATTTGGTTTTCTGGTGTTTGAAAAAATATTTTGGTTTTGCCTTCAAAGAAGAGAGTCTGTCATATTTTGTGATTCAGAACTACACCAGCATATTCATAGCAGTCGCATTCACTGTGAGTATCGCATTGGTGCTATAGACAGCTCTCCTGTCAGTAGGCAAAAGGATATAAGCAATACAACATAATATTCATTAAATTTTCAACTTCTATGTCCAGTAGGGCTAACCTTCAGTGGAAGATGCAGGAACTGGTACTTGGGACCTCACATAGGGTTGGACATGTATGTAATACAACTTGGAAGAGATGAGTTATCATGGCAAGCATTTATTTCAATCATGGCTATGCCTTTACTGGAAGGATTTCTGACTATTTCTGGTTAAGGTTAGGTTATGATGGAGTTTCTGTGAGTAAACCCAATGACTCGTCCCAGATGGGAATCCTTCCATTACCTTGGCAGATATCTCACTGACCTTGCATGTAGTTCCTTTCTCATAGAGTTTTATTGTCCTGAGACACACTTCTTTTCTCTCTTCATAGTCAGGATCCAAACTTGGTCACCCTACCCTCCTCCCCCAGAACAGAATGAAATATTTAGGGTTGACCACTAGCTGACTGTTTTGGCCTCATCAATTTATGAATATCTCTACCAAGACAAAGAGGAACTAAGAGCTTGACAAGGAGGAATAGCTATATCAACAAAATTTTTGATCCTTAAAATATTGGAGTATCATGGCTTTCTTGAGTAATTTTTCTTACTGTGTAATTGAAAAATAGAACTCTTGAAGTCACCGTTTCAAACCTTTGAAATATACTTTAAATCAAGCTCAGTGACTCAATACATTAGGTTCAACATTTTGTCTTTACTGTTCATGTCTGTCTACTTTTGAGGGATAAATGATTTTCCATTTAAAATGCTCTCTCATGTAAGTATTTTCTCTAACCATCCCTACCTAGCTGGAGTTCCAGTACCTTACTCAGTACTCAAATACATACATACATACATACATACATACATACATACATACATAGACAGGTATATGTATGTGTATATATACACATGCATATACAGGTGTATGTGTATGTATATATACACATATATGTATGTATCTATATGTATGTGTGTGCATGTATTTGCTGTGATGGATTTGGCTTTCTGGTGTTGGGATTTGGTTTTCTGTTGTTTGAATAAATGTTTTTGTTTCACTTTCAATGAAGAAAGTCTGTCATATTTTGTGATTCAGAACTATGTCAGCATATTCATAGCACCCACATTTGCTGTGGGTATCTCATTGTCATTGGCACTACAGCCAATCAGCAGGAAAGAGAATACAAGCAATACAACATAATACCCATTATATGTATGTATGTATATATACATGTGTGTATATATATGTATGTGTATATATATATCTGTGTATATATACACACATACATATACACACATACACATGTATATGTATAAGTATACTATCCATGTATATATATACATATAATTATGTATGAATGTGTATATATGTATGCTATTGCTTAACAAAGAATATAATAAATATTAATCCCTTCTAAAAGTATCTTAATCCTATATATATATATATATATATATATATGTACAATATATGCACACATATATACACATACACACATGTGCATGTATACATATTGTATACATGTATATATTTATATATATCACTATGTATATATGTATATATATGCTATTGCTTAACAAAGAACATAATAAAAATTAATCCCTTCCAAAAGTATCTTAAAAGGACTTTCCTTTAATTTGCTTGCAAAAAGAATCCATGAAGTCATCAAATTAGAATCAATAACCTCATAATTCCCTCCATACCTCCCAGATCTATAGTCTCAGATTCCATATTTATTTGTTTAGTATAAAATAGAGGTCATTCATACAAATTTCCCACAAGAACTCATAACAATAAATATAAACAAAGATGTTATTCATCCTTAATTTTCGAAAAGGACCAGTGACATCATGGGTGATGTCTTGATTTGCATGTGAATTGGATTTAAGTAAGGCAGAGTTGCTCACTCATCAGCCTCACTCTTCCAGAGTCATCAAAGTCTGGTAGCAGAACAAAAATCAAGAATACTGGCAACGGCCCGGAACGCAGCGTATAACCTTGGTGTCTTCAACATCTAACCAAGCTCTAAGCACTCCACAGCATCTGCTTTAGACTTCTCATGGCCATTGGAACAGATTGTTCTCCTCCACTGGATCTGCTGGGAAGTCTCTACATGCCTGGGTTAGAGACTAACTAAATAATGGGTTTGAAGACTGTCAGTCACCCTCATCCTGGTTTAGCCTGTCTGATGAAATGGTTTGTCTGGAGACTGGCTGTTACACATGCTAAAGCTTCTTGTAGCTGCAGGTAACACCAAATGGTTCAACAAGCCCTCATACCAAAGATGCTAGCCCTCTCTGAACACCCCATAAACCCCATGGACACATATAGCTGACAATTATATTATTATGCTTTGTCATTTGTCAATACTTAGATATTTCAGTGAATCCATGAATGGTTCCACTCTTGTCTATGTCTTCTCAAATACCATCTCTGGGGATCTACCCAGTGTCCTGTTGCTCTTTTCTAGATTTTTTAACTTTATGTGGGTCTCAGTGCATCATGAAGGCTATTTATTTATCTCTACCTGTACTATCTGATAGGCCTTTCACCTTTTTTCATTCCCCATCTCTTTTATCTCATTTGTATAGCTTTTTACATGTAAATTATTGTTGAGAGTATGCTAAATCCTATTCATGCCCACTATATATCTTCCCATTTCTCTTTGAGTGATACAATTTTTTGATTCTTTTGAATCTTCAGAGATATTATATAATTCTTTGTTATTATAGAATCATGGTAAGAATATTGGTGCTAACAAAGATGAGTTTCTTTTTTTTTTTTCCAGGCGTGCACCGATTTATTGACCAAATCTCACACTTCGAAACAACTCATAGAATGGGCAGAGGGATATCCCTCCTGTCTCCTGTGGCAGCCAAGCAGGTTGAGCTCCTGCTCGGGAAGGTTTACTGGAACATAGTGCGAGCACGTCAGGGAAGGCTGGTTTTAGAGGAGCCCAAAGTGGGTCTTTAGAGAAAATAGTTACACAACCCAAAAAAAAAAAAAACCAAAACCAACCAAATGGAACAAACTATAAGAGACGCCAAACCCAAGGTAGCCCATGAGAAGCAAAGGAAGAGTCCAATGTTCTGCAGCCATGGTGAAATGGAAGTCACTCTTCAGGCAGGCCAAGGCTGGATGTGGATCCTGAGCTGCACCACCAGTGAAGGCCAGAAGGGGGTGTTTCCTCATCCTTATTGCTCTCCAGGGAGAAGGGGGGAATTCGGACATCAAAGTGAGATCCATCAGGCCTCTCAAAGCGGAACGTGCCCCACATGTGCCCACTAGAGGCTTGCAGAGAGACATGGCTGCTGTACTGGAAAGCTGCCTGTTCTTTGGATAAGACAGGTTCCCGGCCCACCACCCCTCTGCTTTGCACTGTCTCCAAGGTGCCTGACAAGCTGAATATCCTCCAGTGCCGTTCCCGAAGCTGTACAACATCACTGTCCAGGTTTTCCAAACGGATGCAGTAGCGCCACCAGTAGACTTGGGAATTCTGGGCCTCCCTCATGCCCATGTAGAAGGGGATGACAGTGACACGGATGTTCTCGGTGGTTTCCTGATGGACATCTGACAGCTCCAGCCAGGGATGATTCTTCTCCTGCCAAGCACGAAGGGTCTCCCGGGCCACAAAGGGTGGAACTTTGGACTGCTCATAGAGGAGAAACCTTTCAAACAGCTCATGCTGGATGGGGACCTGGTCAGTGGATGTGTAGGGGAGGATGTCTTCATGGCTGACGTAGTCCAATCCTGGTATGGCATAGAGGGCTCGACTGTCATCATGGTTGGCCAAGAACGTCACAGCTTCTGTCTGAGATCTCTGAGATATGTGTGGGCAGTCCCGGGCATCAATCAGCACCTGGTAGTACGTGTGGGTTTTGCCTTTCACCTCCTTAGAGCCATGGCCAGCTGGGTTCTCTGTCTTTTCTGGGGCGGTAGAAGCCACATCTCGGTCGTACAACCTGGCCTGCCAGGGAAACAGGACGACCCCTCGGTACCCAAATACGCTATGAAGAAAGAGCTGGCCCGTCTCGTATTTCCCATTCTGCTTTGGCACCTCAAATACTCCAACTGTTTCCAACACTTTGCCCTCTGGTCGGTTTCGGGACGAGAGGTGTCTCCGCACCGTGGCCGCGGCCGGGAGCTCCGGGGGAAAGGTTGCGAGGGGCCGCAGCGTCCGGGCCCCCGCCAGAGGCCGGGGCCACCAGGAGCAGCAGCGGCCGCCCACGGCCAGGGCCCGCCGGGCTACACAGCCCGCCATGTCGGCGCCTGTGCCGAGGCGGACTCGCGGACTCGGTCACGGTCACAGACGCGGACGCCAACGCGCGGCGCCTCCCCAAAGATGAATTTCTATTTCAGAGAGAACCTTCAGCTGATTGGTAGTTGTGTAATTATACAAATAAGATGTACTCTACTATCTTCCTTTATTTATGTTTCCAGCTACCTTTTCATCTGTAAAGTTGATATTCACTCACGGACCAAATCAAGTGACTGTCCCTCCAACTTCATAGCATCATCCAACCAAAGGCATTCTTCATTTAGTTGATTTATAAAGAAGTACACATGTAACAACAATATTACTAGCAGTTGCTGTGGGGGTGTAAGACCAATAACACCAGCACATAAGAGGGCTACTAACACAGGTTCTTTGATCTGCTTTTCTAAAGGAAAGCAACTTTAATTTACTTTAATTACACGTAGATAATACCATTTACTTAGTTTAGAGGGAAAAGTCAGCACTCTGAACATCAGAGAGAGCACAAACAGAAATTACAAACAGAAAGTATAAACAGAGAAAATAACACAAATCAACAGAGAGGCTTCTAACTGTCTGAACATAGCAATACATACACAGTTACCAGAGAAGGAAGCACCAATATCTGGATCTTCAAAGCCAGGGGGCTCCTTAACAGCTACCCAGAGTCTTATCTGGCTACATCACATGAACACTCTTCCAATGAACGAGCCCCCAAAGCAAAACCTTACCTCAGAGTACATACATACGTATATATAGTATATATGTGTATGTATATATGTATATATACACATATGTGTGTGTGTGTGTGTGTGTGTGTGTGTGTGTGTGTGTGTATATATATATGTATAGTTTCCAATAAATGACTCTTGATTCAATCAAAGATTTTTGATTCAAACAAAGGTAAGACTCAATCAAAGGCTTAGTGCTGAGAAGCACTCCGAAAGAAAAAACAGCAAAAAGTCCCACTTTGCTTGCCCTCACAACATGTCACAAGCTAAAGTGGTTCATTTGCTACTCACAATAATCCTCTGAGATCAGAAAACATTTTTAAAATTTTATAGAAGACAAAACTCAAACTAACAGAGTTTATGGGACTTTTGAAGGTTCTATAGCTAGCAACTGAACATTAACTAACCTCTTCTAACTCCAAAGCTAATATTTCTAAATTACATCAGGTCTATGCCCAAATAACATTGATATCACAGTTGTGATGTCACAGTCCCTGAAATTCCTCTGTTACTGTTAGTAAGACATATAACATTGGAGCTGAAAAGGCCATCCATAATCTTATAATGTAATCATCTCACTTTACAGATGAGGAAACTGAACTCAGTCAGTCAATAATCATTTATTAAATGGCTCATATGAGCCAGACAAGACATGCAGAGTCAACAGATGTGCCAGGCACTATGCTAAATGCCAGAGATTTAAAGAAAGGCAACAAATAGTCCCTGTTTTCCAGAAGCTAACACTCTAATGAGGAAGACAGCATGAAAACAACTATGTACAAATAAGCTATATATAGAATAAATAGGAAATAATCATCAAAGAGAAAGCTCTAGAATTAAGGCAGATTGGGAAAGGCTTCCTGTAGAAGGTAAGAATTTAGCTGAGACTTGAACAAGGAAGCCCAGTGTCTGAGATGAGACGGGAGAGGATTCCAGAGGCTATCTGGTGAAAACAGTCAGGAGATGGAGTGTCTCAGTCAAGAGTTAGCAAGGAGGCTGGTGTCACCAAATTGCAGAGCATATTGGGAATGGGAGGGACGTAAAACATAGCAAGACTTGGAAAGGTGGGGGAAGGGCAAGTTATGAAGGAATTTGAATGTCAAACAGCGTGTCTGTGAATGTATGTATGTGTGTAAATGTGGGTATGCATATGCACACATTGTATACGTACATATACACACACATACATACATATACACATATATACATATATGTGTTTGTATGTATACATATACACTTATATGTATATGTATACACATGTGTTTATGTGTGTGTGTATATTAACGACAATGTTGCTAGCAGCTGCTGTGAAGGCGAAAGACCATTAACAAGACCAATAACAAGAGCAACAGGAGGGCTGCTAGCACAAGTTCTTTAATCTGTTTTTTCTAAGGAAAGCAACTTTAAGGGGCTAACAGCCTCACTTTAATTAAACATACATGTATATACTTATATAATATATTTATATACATTTATATAAACATACACATACATATATATTATATGTGTATATACATATATGCATATACATATGTATATGTATGTATATATACATACATATATACATATACATACATGCATACGTGTGTGTGTATACACACACACACACACATACACTAAGTTCAGGGGAAAAAAGTCAGCAGCCTGAACTTCAGAGAAAACACAAACAGAAATTATAAGCTGAAAATATATAAACAGCAAATCAGCAGACAGGCTTCTAGCTTCTGTCCAAGCAATACATAAACAGTTACCAAAGAGAGAAGCACCAACATCTGGATTTTCAAAGCCAGGGGGCTCCGTGATGGCTACCCACAGTCTTCTCTAGTCAAATCATAGGACACTCTTCTGGTGAGTGAGAGCCCCAAAACAAAACGCCAGCCTCAGATCTTATATACCCTTCTCAGCGTCAGAGGGCATCACAACCATGCTACTCAAACCCATGTGAACTAGGCTTTCTTGTTTCTTAAGCAGGTCATCAAGACTCTTGCTTTAATCAAAGAAACAAAAGCAAGACCCATCAAAGGCAGTTGATTACCTCAGTGCTGAGAAGAACTCAAACAAAAAACAACAAAAAGTCCCACTTTGCTTGCCATTACTTTTGAAAGGCAAAACTCAAAGGTACTTAGCATCCGAAAGAGAAAATAATTAAAAAAAAAAAATCCCAGCCTTCTTACCATTACAACGTATCTGTGTGTGTATGTATATACGTGTACATGAGGTGACATGGAACCACTAGAATTTATTGACTTGGCGTCACAGAGTGGAGGTGACATGGTGAGACCTGTATTTTGGGAAGGTCACTTGGACAGCAGAGTGGAGAATGATCTGGAGTGGAGAGACAAGAAATGATTTCCCCAAGGTCTCACAGTGGGTTGGGGGAAGGGACAGAACCAGGATTAAAATCCAGGCCTTTTGATCCCCAGTCTATTGTACTTTTCATCAGACCCTACTTTCTCAAACTATTTCACTGGGGATTTTCACAAACACAAAACTAAAAAAAAAATAGAAACAAAAACAATAACAATAATGTCCAACAATCAAAAATAATCTTAGCCCTTAGTTTTCTGGCTCATTTAGAATAAATTAAATAGAATTTTCTAGCTGTATCATATTGAGCATATGGATGATTGGCTTTGTTTGCCCAAACAGATAAGTTTTTGGATTATAAATAGCCTGAAGCTTTGGAACAAGTAATAGCATGGTTTTTAGTGCTTCAGCAACAGACTCGCTTCAATGCCTCCACTTCCGTTTGCCTGGTCCAAACTATGGGGCTTAGGTTTGCAAAGGAAACATTTTCATTTCCTGAACTATAGCTCTGCCTATCTCTACTTTCAGATACTGATTTAAAGGTATTAAAGTATGTGCCCCACATTTGTCTGAGAAACATGGGAGATAATGCTGGCAAAGGCTGACTCATATTACCAACCTCAATTCTCTCTTTTAGGCTTTGGAAAATGTAAAGCCATAACTTGCTGTTCCATGGAGGAGGAAATCCTTTTCACAGCACGAAAGGATTCAAAGGACCTTAGGGATTGTTTTCATTTCTTGTCAGGATTCCTGGCAGAAGCAGAATTCACTCCTGAATGGTGCTTGGGAATTTCTCAGTTTATTGCTCCCAGGCAGGAAGAGGTAAACAAATTTCCTTCTGTATGCTAATTTTCAGCAGGTAGAGGACCTTTGTCAATTTAGTGCATCTCTCCCAGCTAAATGTAGCTGGATGACATCAAAAATGAGTGTTCTCCCACTTCACCACTCCATAGGATTAGCAAAGCCAAAGGGGCTTTTTTCCTTCCCACTACTGATGGGAAGAATTGGACTGGGAATTATCTGTGTAGATTCTTTTCCACAGGCACTGTATAACTGAGAGGACAAGTACTACTAAGGAGGTACCAAGGGAATTCTCTAGATCATTCACTTCAAAGAATAATGGAGAAAGGCAAAGAAAGTCTCAGATGTCTTCAGAGCCTAGCCAGGAGGGAAAGAGAAGTTGAAAAGGAGACTTTTCCTAGACCTGTTGGGAAAATGTCCATAAAAGTGAATTAGATGTTATAATAGAACACAAATTAAAATATTGTGATAATCCTCAGAATTGAGAAGAAATAAAGTAGGTTTAGCCATTGTATTTATTTATTTGTTTTACAAATGTAAAGGTGCATTCATTAGAGTGAATAACAGAACCAAAAAAAAAAGAAAAAAATTACATGGGTACATTTTTTGCCCTTGAATTTGCCAACCTCTCCTGTTCCAAAGGCAGCTGATACACAGGAAATATAAGGGAGGTGTATGTGGTGAATTTATTGCCAGTGTAAAATATATGCTTTACTTTCTGCTTTAAGAAATGACTTCCTTAGTGTAGCCCAGTACAGAACATATAGGAGGGATTTACAAATACTGTGGTAGAATACACATTGTAGTCAATCTACAAGGAAACGGGAGCCTTGAGAATCCCACTAACAATAAAATAACAACAGCAGCAGCGACTGACATGCATCACAGCACTTTAAGATTCATGAAGAACTTTGTATATATATATTACCTCAATTCAGTCTCAAAACAATATTGTACTGAAGACATAACTTTACAGAAGAGGTAACAGGCTGAGAGATGACAAGGGACTTATCCATGGTCCCATCATGAGTTAGTATAGGAGGAAGGTTGCAGTTTTGGGTTTTCTTGACTCCGAGTCCAAAATTGTATCCAGTGCCTTGAGGCATGTGCAGCAGGCTTAATAAGTAGTCTATGCTACAGTAATTAGAAACAAATTGGAAACACATTTTGTTGTTGTTGTTCGTTTTGTGGCTCGCAGAATTCTAAAGTTGAAAGAGACTTCAGAAAACACCTAGTTTAGCTTGTATCTGAAGAAAAATTATCTGTACCAGCTTCCTAACAAGTAGAAGTATAACATCTGCTTGAAACCTCCAATCAGGGAAATGCCAAGACCTCCAAAGCTTGTAATCTCACAACACTATAGCTCTAAAATTGTTTAGATCCCCCACTCCCTGCCACAGATTACAAGATTAAATCTGACTTTACAATGTCTATCTACTGCTCCTACTTCTGCCCTCTATACTCAAGCAGAAAAGTCTAATCCTCCTACATGACTGTCTTTTAAATGTTTGAAGATAGCTTTTTTGCCCCTCTTCCGTCTTTAGTCAGTCAGTAAGCATTTATTAAGCACCTACCATGTGCCAGGCACTGCGCTACTGGCAAAGGTTATAAAAAGAAGCAAAAACTATTTCCTGCCCTAAAGGAGTTCACAATACGGGGGACAAATGAACACATGTGTACAAACCAGAATAGGACAAATAAGAAATAATTAAAAGAGAATGCACTAAAATTAAGAGGTTTGGGCAAAAGCTTCCTGTCAAGAATGGGGTCTTAGTTGGGGCTTGAAACAAGCCAAGAGACAAGAATGGAGAGCATTTCAGGTATGGGGGATAACCAAAGAAAATACCCAGAGCCAAAAAATGGAATTTCTTGTTTTTAGAACAGCAAGGAGGCCAGGGTCATAGGACTGAAAAGAAATATGTCAGGAAATATGACTTAGGAATACTGGAAGTATGTGGGGGGTAGGAGAGTTATGAAGGGCTTTGAACATCAAACATATTATTTTCTATTTAATAATGGTGATAGGGAAACATAGAAATTTATTGAGGGGAAAGAGAAGGGAAGGTGATATGGTTCAGACCTATGCTTTAGAAAAATTATTTTGGTGGCTAAACAGAGAATGGGTTGGATTAGGGAGAGACTTGAGGTAGGCCAGTCCACCAAAAGGAAATAACTCCAGCAGGAAGATATGAGAGTCTGCATCAGGGTGGTGACAGTAATAGAGGAGGGAACATGTGGGGATGGGAGTATCCAAGAGATGTTATAAAGGTGAAATAGACAGACCGTGGCAACCAATTGGATATGGGGAGTGAAAGAGAATGAGAAGTCAAGAGTTATATGTAGGTTGTGAGTTTGAGTGACAGAGAGGATGATGGTACCTTTTGCAAGAGCAAAGTTTAAAAGTGGGGATGGATGGTGGTGGAATAATAAAGAATTTAGATTTGGAGATGTTGAATTTAAAATGTCTACTGGACATCTAGTTCCAAATTCTGAAAGGACATTAGGAGATGTGAGACTAGAAGTGAGGAGAAAGGTTAGGGCAGGATAGAGAGCTGTGGATAGTGGATAGAACACTGGGATTAGAATCAGGAAGACTCATCATCCTGAGTAGATGCAGACACTTAATAGCTGTGTGATCCTCAACAAGTCACTCAAACCTCTTTGCCTCAATTCCTCATCTGAAATAAGCTGGAGAAGGCCATGGCAACTACTCCAGCGTCTTTGCCAAGAAAATCCCAAATGTGACCACAAAGAGTCTGACAGGACAGAACAACAACAAGAGCAAGGTAGATTTGAGAATCATCAGCACAGAGATGATAATTAATTTAACTGGAGCTGTTGTTGATCCTTCATTCTCAAAGAGGACCAATGATATCACAAGCTGATGAGATAAGCAAAGGAAACAATTATAAAGAGAGAAAGCCCAGGACAGAACAACTATAATTAGAGGGCAAGATCTGAAAGACGATCCAACAAAGGAGACTGAGAATGATCAATATGATAGACAGGAGGAGAAGCAGGAGAGAATGGCATCCTAAAAACCTAGAGAAAAGAAGAGTATTGATAAGAAAATGACCAACAGTTGCCGAGAGCTCACTTATGAGGATTAAGAAAAAAAATTGTATTTGGCAGTTAAGAGATTATTAGTAACTTTGGAAAAAACAGTTTCAGTAGAATGATGAGGTTGAAAGCTTGATTGCAGAAAGGTAAGAAGAGAGTGAAAGGAGAGGAAATGAAGGCATCTGTTGTAGATAGCCTTCTTCAAGAGTTTAGCCACAAAGTGCAGATAAGATACGAACATTAATTATAACAGGGATAGAAGGATCAAGTGAGGAGTTTTTGAGAATGGAGACATAGGCATATTCCTAGGCAGTTGGGAATAGTAAACAGGGAGATACTGAAAATGAGTGAAAGAGTAGGGATGGAAATTTAATCTGTTGGAAAGAAGATGGAATGGGTTCATTTGCACAGATAGATTAGTTAGCCTTTATAAGTAGTAGGCTACCTCTTTGTGTAAGATGAGTAAAGCAGGAGACAGTGGCAGAAGGCATTTGAGTAATATGAGAGAGAACTCATGACTAAGAGCTTCAATGTTCACAAAGGAAATGTAGGATTTCCTGGTTGCATTAAGGACCCAGTTGAAGCTGTGTAACATAAATTTTTAGTGGATCCAATAAGAATGGTGGTGTGATTTTCTGTATCTTCATCCAACGGAAAGAGTATAGGCATGAAGGCAGCAGATCTTGGGAATAATATAAGGTTGAGTCTTGGCAGGGTCCAATGGGTGATATCATAAGTGGGCCAGGGATTTGAGAAAAAGATAGAGTTGAAGCAGTTTACCACAAGGTCAAGATGGGGGGAAAAAGTGGAGAAAGCGGCTAGTGATGATTGGAGAGTGAACTTAGGGGTCAAGGGATTAGAGATTGATCATGTTACAGATGAAAATTAGGTCTGGGGAACAGAAAGCAGAGAGAGAGAAAGGTGGAAAGCAAATAGATGAGAGAATTTAAAAATTCTCAAACATGAAAGTAGCTAATTTGTGGCGGACGGTAAGATCAAGGGTCTGACCATCTTTGTGTGTTGCTGAAATGAGGCAGAGACCTGCTGGTCATGGGAAAGGAATAGACTGAGAAACTTAGTTGTTAGGTTATTTAAGGAAGAATCATTATGTATATTGAAATCCCCTAGTATGAGGGCAGGAATTGGGAAGGAAATAAAAATTGTGAGCCATATACTGAACTTATTGAGGAAAGAGAGGGACAACCTGGAGGTCTATCAGACAACAGCTACTAGAATTTTGATTGGGTATGTTACTGAGAGATGGAAATCAGGAAACTGGAAGTAGCAGTGGAGAACAAGAATTCAGACTCTCCTATCTTGACCAATGAACCGAGGGGAATGAATGAAAGTGCAGTCAGTGCTGGAAAAGGAGGTTGTGTCGAGGAGCTAGGTGTTCATGACTGCTATAAGAAAGAAGTAGTGGGAGAAGCAAAGATTTGAAGGGAAAGGAAAGAATGGGAGTTTGTTACCTATAGATTAGGCATTCCAGAGGTCACAGTGGAAAGACTGAGTATCATTTTGCTAGGCAGAGCTCTGCAGCACAGTAGGCTCACTATATCTCAAGAGGTGAGAGTCGGGTTGGCAGGCAGGAGGTGGAAGTTTCCTTGCACGGGTGTGCTTAGAGTCATTTTGCACCCTTGTTGCTTTCCTTCAGGGGACAGGTAGAGCCAGAGATGGAAGTCATGAGGACAACAGTTCTTTTTCCTGTTCTTCGAGTTAAGAAACCCCATTCCTTTCAAGTGATGCACACAAGGTGTGATCCTCTCAGACCTTTCACCATCCTGATTGTTCTCTACTGGACCCTATCGCTGTCCTTTCTAAAACATAGCTTCTAGAACTGAACACAATACTCCACATGTGGTCTGACTAGAAGAGAGTGCACTGGACACTATACTTCTCCACATAGCCTCTCTGTGAATGAGCTTTGTTAGCTGCCAATAGCCACTCCTATTGACCTCGCAGTCATCATAAACCCCAGGTCTTTTTCAGACCAGCTTCTGTCTAACCACCACTGCCGTATCTTTCTACATATTAAGTTAATTTCTTTTAACTTTTAATTTAATTCTAAGTTATATTTTATTAACATCTGCTCCACATTCACATTAGTTGATATATTTTGAATCTTTACTCTATTCTCAAGTTTTTAGCTCTTCCTCTCAGACGGGTAGCATCTGCACATTTGTTTAACAAGTATTTCTATCCAGGTTATTGATTTTTAAAAAATGTTAAATACCACCGGGCTAAGTAGAGCTAAGAACTGGTTCCCAGCTATAAAGTTTATAAAGACAATCAGTTATAGGAACTTACAATGTTTCATATCATGTACTAAGAATTCTAGCCTGAATTTTTAAAATATGATGCTGACATTCATGAAGGTTATGTGCTGCAGGAGAGAGAATGCTGAATTTGTAGCACTGAGCTGAGATTCATGAAACCCAAGTTCAAACATCTCCTCTGCCACTTGCTACATGCCTGATGAAGGGCAAGTACTTTTACCTCCCTACACCTCATTTCCTCAGCTGTAAATGTAAGGAACTGGACTAGATGTCCTCTATACCCTTTTCCATCTCAAGACCTATGATAATAACAGAATTTATAAATATAATTTTGGAGATTAAATTATGGAACATTTTGGAGTCATTGTTCTTTGCTTATTTTGGCAAAATAAGATTCAACAGTTCCAAATATTCTTCCAGGCTAGTAAACTACAATGCATTGTCTAATGCATCGCTTAGTATTTCTCATTTCCTTTTTTTAAAAAGAATTAATTCAGGTAAAAGTCAATAATTGCTTAGGGACATGCTTCCATATACTGCAACTGGCAGGTAATTGGCATGCTCCATCCATGATTTTTTTTAAAAAGCGTTTTCAGAAGGAGAAACATTTTTTTAAAGAAATGTCATTCCACATTTAACGACACAATAATTTGTTTTTGGGGATTTAAATCCTCATTAACTTTAAGTGAATTAAGACTTGAAAAACAACATTTTACAACAGAATCATTAAATTTCTTTCCTAACATTTTATTCCCAAGTACATTCGCACAATTTCATTATCCTGAAAAGTGAATGAATGAACGAAAGAATAAACATTTTGCCATGTGCTTATGTGTTGGGCACTATACCATGTGTTGTGAATTTACAAAAACAAAAGCAAAGACATTCTCTCTCATCAAGGAGGTGACATTCTAAAGGGAGAGACATCAAATATAAGGGGAAAGTGATTAGGGAGAGGTGTTTTGGTTTGGAAAATTATAAACCAGAATTTGTTAACTGAATTTCATCCTTGGCTATGTGCCCAACATTGTTGTATGTTGTATATTGGTGCTATGTGTTATATATTGCTATATGTATATTAAGATGTCATCCAGGACTCTCTCTACTTTCTTCCTTTCTGTGGGTGATTCCTTGTGGATAAAATGACCAACAGCAGTACTGCTATTTTTTTCTCTTGAATTCTTTCTTAGAAGATGGAACAAACTAAAAGCAATGCTCTCCTGGCATTGAACAGAGAAACAAACGCAACAATTCTGCCTGTTTCTTCTTCTCATTCACTTTTTACCACATTCTTTCTCTCTTTGCTAGATTTTAGAGAAGAGAAAGTTAACTTTTCAATCTAATCACATACCTTTTAGCTGCCTACTTTCGAAAGACTTTGTTTTGGCAATAGTTAATTTGGGAAGGGGCAAGATGGTGCAGACCTAGGAGGGAAAGCTTGATTATATCTTTGTATGTAAGTAGGCCTAAAGCCCCTGCTTACTAGGTGCTAAGCTGATGTGGGTGCGAAGCCCTCGGGGCCATAAGGGGAGTTGCTAAGACCAGAGCCAATGGTATGTGCACTGAATTCTAGTCAATCATGAATTCAGCCAACCAGAGACCTGAGTTCTAGCCAATTAGATGTTGGCTAGGCCTGTATAAAAGGAGAGTGCAGAATTGAAGGAGAATAAAATTGAAGAGCAACAGAACTGACAGCAGCAGAACTGAGAGGAAGACATTGAGGTAGCAGACATCAAGAGGGCCCTGAAGAGCAGACATTGAGAAGACCAGCTTTGAGAGAGCCTGTGTGACAGAGCTGCAGAAGAGAGTGCTGAGCAGAGAGTTAGGATTCCTGAGTGATTGAAGACCCTAGCAGGGGGGAAGGTTACAGAAGGACTTGGTTCATTGCTATAATAATGTGTTATAATTTCCTTGTTACTACATTGAGATGGTCTTATTGGTTTTGGAATATAATTGCTACTATATCAAATTGAGGGTATTGGTTCTCAGATTTGATCCTCTGGAGTCTAAATAAATGTTATCCTTCCTCTACCTTCTGCATGGAGAGTTTTCCATACTTTGGGATTCCAAACCATTCAGGCATGTTCATGGTCACCCTTGAGGTCATGAATTTTGCCTTACTGATGATATACATGGAGACTTGTTACCAGGAATAAGAAGCTAGATAGTAGTATTGCTGTTGGTTATTGTTTAAAAAATTTTTAAAAAAACTTAGTAATTCAGGTAGTCATTTTATCCCTCCTTCCTATCATTCCTATTTCATGATCTGACTTATAATATAGCATCAAAATTCATGTCACTGGCTTAAAGAAGTACCTTTCTGTTGTTGGTACCTCCATCATTAAAAACTGACTTTAAAATGGCAAAAACTACAGTGGTACTCAGATTTGGCATATAGATTTGAATATAGAAACTATGATGTTTCCAAACCTCAGTTACCACAGGGTCTCAGTTTCCTCATCTGCCAAATGAGAAGGTTAAACTAAATGGTTTCTAATATCCCTTCCAGCCCTAAATCTTCTGGTCTCCTTTAGTCCTGCAACATTGATTTTCTATAAGAAACTATAATATGTGATGCATTAATGACACTACAGAGAAAGATGAAAGTCGAAGAGAATTACACAGTAAGATATATAATCACTTTTTTTAAACCAATTATCAACTTACTCTAGGAAGGAAAAATGAACCCCTGTATGATGATAGCATTTACAAAGAGGCAATATGAAGACCCTGGGTACATTAACTAATCCATAAACATACATAAACATATCTGTTTTCTAAAAGCCCAGTGTAGTCTCGGTGCTATTACAGAAGGTCTGATCATGTTTGTTTTTTGGCTTCAATACCACTAAAGAAGTTGCAGGCAGCACTCTTTGGGATGCAAAGGGTCAAACAAGTGAACGAATTAAAAATGTGTCCACTAGGAGGTACCAGTCCCAAAGCTATGATTAATAGTGTTCCTTTGACTTAATTAATCACGTACAGATTTCAGGACACGTGTAGTTACTTTTCTGTGAAGCGAAGAGTTTCTGTGAAGGACATGAGATCATTAAGCTTGCCTCGTCAGGTCAAGTTCAGAGTTGCCCTGCAACCAGTTACAACTCAGAAAAAGACTATGAATAATAGACTCACTTTCCTGAAGCTGCAGAAAGCAAAAGAGAAGAAGGTATTAAGAAGGGCACCGTGCACAAAAGAGTTATTGGAGATCACGCAGAGTGTGGCCTAAGTCATGGATTTTTTTCAACTGTGGTTTCAAAGGCCACTCATTCTTTGAAATTAGGTGCTCTTTCCCCAAGCCCAAAGAGGTGTTTACTTCCAAGGGAGTCTGAGAAAAGGAGGGTTAGAAGTGCAAATATGGTACAGCAGGCAAGAACAAAGCATAGGCAAAACAACAAGATGAAGGGCAGAAGTACAGTAAGCACATTTAAAGTGGGAAAACAAGAGCAATCGCAAGAGTCCCAGTGGATTTTCTCTTGAAAGGAAAGTATCCTTAAAGGGGGAAAAATAGAGGGTTAGAGCAAAGGATGTAACAAAAGTCTCAGATTGGAAGGGGAGAGAATGAATTCAGAAAGAATTGGCCTTTGTCATCTTATCACAGTCAAAATGTTCCTACTTCATCAAAGATAAATTTCTGGCAAGGACGACATTGGCCATTAAAGAAAGTCAGAATTGTGTTCATTTTTGAACAAACGTCCCCCAAAGCAGACCCTGGAACACACGAGGCTGAGGAGCATTAACTGTAACAGAATATCATTTCCTATAAAAATGAGTCTTTGTGACCAAATATTAGGGTTCCCGTGTCTGCAAAACATACTTGTATATACATACCTTCTCAGAAACTAGAATTAGCTTTTTCTTTCCTCCTAGAAATAGGCATCATGACAATGTCTGATTTTGACACTTGCATCTTTTTTTTAAGAAGATTAATTTCAAGAAACTCTACTTTCCTTTCTGAAAGGAATGTCATGTCATTGGAATGAGCTCAGCCCCTCTTTACTGAGCCTTTCTACTCAGGAATATTCTGCTGATGAATCTAGAGCAGATGCTTTGTGGCTATTTCTTCAAACAATTTATGTTTGAGTTAACATTGCTTAGTAAAAAATGTGCCAGCAATCTTTCCAAATGGTTGTTTCACAAAATTTTTCATACAATACCTCTATAATTAACGTGTCAGAAGTAGATATATTGGGCAAATATCAAAAGGCTGAGTTTCTGAGGGGATAACCACACATATTGATGTATATCCAAACTAATTTAGGGTCTAAAACAAAGGAAAAAACTGTTTTTCCCCTTGCTCTGAATGATGTATAAAAATTTTAATTCTATATCTCTTCTTTGTATTGCTACTTTCAGGGAAAAATTATTTACTTTAGCATATTGTTCCTTCGGACAAGCACTTTGTAAAACAAATGCATGCATCTAGGGTCAAAAGATACTTTCTGTTTTTATTTCTTGGGGGTAGATGGTCCCTTCTCTGAAAGTTACCCCCTCCTCTGTCTTGCCAGTCATAGGGTAGATGACTGGTAGTGTGCAGACATGAGGCAAAGTGTTTGTGATAAATTTTAGTTTGTTTTCTGGAAACTATTTCATAAGCCCCTACTATGTGGTAGAGATTTAAAAGTGGAAGGCAGAGGGGAAAAGAAAAAAGATCAGAAAGATAAATAATTTAGAGGCCAACAACTCTTGCCAGCTAGCTGGCATTGTGAATAGAGCTCTGAACCTGGCACCAGGAAGACTTGATTTAAAATCCAGCTTCAGACTCTTATGAGGTATGTCCCAAGCAAATCATTAACTTCTGTCTGCCTCAATTTCTTCAACTACTACATATAGTCTGTGGAGTTGTTGTGAAGATTAAATTAGATATTATCTGTAAAGTATTTAGCACAGTGCCTAGCACATAGTAGGTTGTTAATAAAAATTTACTTCCTTCCTTCCTTCCTGGCTTCCTTCTTTTTTGATTGCTATATGACAAACTTCTGTAAGTAGATCATAGTTTAGCCCTACCACATTTGGTAGGGCAAATTTTATGGCTTTGGGCAAATATTTTAATCTCTCTCATTCTGTTTCCTCTGTAAAATGAGAGAACTGGTCTCAAAGATCCCTTCAGGTTCTAAATGCATGATGTAGTGATTCTTTTTCCCTCCTCATTTAAAAAAAATCAATACATTTGTATGGATATGTTTTGTTTCAATATTGTCTAAATTTCTCCCAGTATCCCTCCTCTTCCCTCTCCTATGATTCTAAGAAAAGAATGAGAAATCAACTTATAACATAAATTATCTGCTTTTTAGGTCTTTTTTTCTAAAGAAAAGAAAAAAATATGACAAGAGATGATAATGCCTGAAACATCAGGGATCCCATGACTATCTCTTTGAGGTATGCCAAAATAGTCCTAGTGTCAAGAAAAAAGAAATCTAGTTTTTCAAAAGGTTTGTCCAAAGGAATATCCTTCATCAATCCATAATGTGCCAATGTTTGGCTCAGAAAATAGTTACCTTAATAAGGTCAGTACAAGAGAACGAGATAGCTAAATACTAAGCGCTTTGAATGTGGTAATGTTTATGTAGGTCCTCCTAGGGAAATACAGAAAAGTTGTATCCTATTTACATAAGTAATTTACATGAAAAGGAAAAAAGAGAGGAGATGAGTTCTGCACAGATGCATCTGCTACTTGGGTGGGTGTTCTCACCCAGAGCGGAAGGCACCAAGTGCCAGAAATACATGTGTACACCTACAGCTTCTCATTTGGAACATAAGTTCAATTTTAATTTGGTTTATGGTTGTGCATTAGGGAAATGACAGACTTCACATGGGGGATTAGCTGTACTGTAACAAGTATCTTGCTGTAATTTAAGACTTTTCAGGAGGGCTTGATTCTCCATTCCGGAGCACAACTGTTTCTGTTTACCAAGATATATGCAGGATTTTGTAAACAAATAACAACCACCCCCACTAAACAAACTGCTTCAGGGACTGTAACCAAAATATTTGCCAATATATAGCAATAGTGAAAGATGTGGTGTCTCTCACTCCATCACTGTCATCCATCTCCTTGAATATATCTTAACTTTGAAGTCCATCTGAGGAGAAGCACATGTACCATTGCTGGAATATAGAGCTCAGCAAATATAGAATTAACCCTATCATTGTATTTGAAGTAACATAAGGAAGTTTTTCCCAGGGTCTGGGTATTGGGTAGACCTTTTGAGGGCCAGAATCCTGGAGAGTGGGTACTTATAGAGGCCTATTTCTCCAGATAATTAATTAATGCTAGCTAGCATTAATATTTATGAAAACATGGAATAGAGGAAGGAATATTAAACTTACAACAGAACTTGGGTTAAAATTATAACACTATCCCTTCCTAATCACCTTTGGGAAGTCACATAACATTTCAGGACCACAACTTCTCAAGGAAGGGAAGGGGGGTGGAAGACTTAAACTAGAAGAACTCTAGAGTCCCTTCTGTAAAGTGATAATTCTATGAAGTTGTTCAAAGAAAAATGTACAACTGAAGTCTTGGGCTAGGTCAAGAGATAATGGCTCATGGGGCTGCATGTCTCTTCCTATCTCCAAATTGCTTTCCAAATCATCTTCCCATGTTTTTCCTTTCACTGCTAATTGAGTGAAGCGAATTATCTGAATCATAAGCTGATGTAACTTAATGACTTTATTTTTTTTAAATAATCAACAAGCATTTATAAAGTGCTTACTATAATCCCAGGTACTGTCCTAAGCACTGAGAAAACAAGTACAAGCAGAAAAATAAAGTCCTAATGAAGTTGACATTCTAATAAAAGAAGACAACACAGAAAATAAACCAAAAAGCAGGGGTGAGAGACAGTTACCCACATAGGGCTTTAGCGGAAAATTTATATTATAATTTTGCATTTCAATATGCTTAATGTTTTATTTTTTACTTTTATTCTTTAATCTACATTTTTATTTAATATTTTTAGTTTTGAGCATTGATTTCCACAAGATTTTAAATTACACATTTTCTCCCAATTTCTACCCTCCCCTACCCTCCAAGATGGCATATATTCTGATTGCCCCGTTCACCAGTCACCTCTCCCTTCTGTCACCCCACCCCCCCATCCCTTTTTCCCCTTCTTGTACGGCAAGATAGATTTCTATGGCCCATTACCTGTATATCTTATTTCCTAGTTGCATGCAAAAACATCTTTTTTTGAACATCTGCTTTTAAAATTTTGAGTTCCAAATTCTCTCCCCTCTTCCCTACCCACCCACCATCCCTAAGAAGGCAAGCAACTCAACATAGGCTACACATGTATCATTATGTAAAACCCTTCCACAATACTCATGTTGTGAAAGACTAACTATATTTTGCTCCCTCCTATCCTGACCCCCTTTATTTAACTTTCTCCCTTGACCCTGTCCCTTTTGGAAAGTGTTTGCTTTTGATTACCTCCTCCCCTTATCTGCCTTCCCTTCTATCGCTCCCCTTTTTTATCCCCTTCCTCCTTCTTTCCTGTGGGGTAAGCTACCGAATTGAGTGTGTATGTTATTCCCTACTCAAGTCAAATCTGATGAGAGCCAAGATTCATTCATTTCCCCTCACCTGCCCCTTCTTCCTTTACAACAAACTGCTTTTTCTTGCCACTTTTATGTGAGATAATTTACCCCATTCTATCTCTCCCTTTCTCCCTTGATCAATATATTACTCTCTCATCCCTTAATTTGATTTTTATATTTTTAGATATCATCCTTTCATATTCAACTCAACCTGTGCCATATATGTCTCTCTGTGTGTGTGTGCGTGTGTGTGTGTGTGTGTGTGTTTGTGTGTGTGTGTGTGTGTGTGTGTGTGTATTCCCTGCAGATACTGAAGTCTCATGAATTACACACATCATCTTTCCATGTAGGATTGTAAACAAAACAGTTCGACTTTAGTAAGTCCCTTATGATTTCTCTTTCTTGTTTACCTTTTCATGCTTTCCTTGATTCTTGTGGTTGAAAGTCAGATTTTCTATTCAGCTCTGGTCTTTTCACTGAGAAAGCTTGAAAGTCCTCTATATTATTTTTTGCTTTGGAGCATGATACTCAGTTTTTCTGGGTAGGTGATTCTTGGTTTTAATCCTAGCTCCATTGACATCCAGAATATCATACTCCAAGCCCTTCAATCCCTTAATGTAGAAGCTGCTAGATCTTGTATTATCCTGATTATGTTTCCATAATACTCAAATTGTTTCTTTCTGGCTGCTTGCAGTATTTTCTCCTTGATCTGGGGGCTCTGGAATTTAGTGACAATATTTCTAAGAGTTTTCCTTTTGGGATCTTTTTTAGGAGGTGATCAGTGGATTCTTTCAATTTCTATTTTGCCTTCTGGCTCTGGAATATCAGGGCAGTTCTCCTTCATAATTTCTTGAAAGATAATATCTAGGCTCTTTTTTGATCATGGCTTTCAGGTAGTCCAATAATTTTTAAATTATCTCTCCTGGATCTATTTTCCAGGTCAGTGGTTTTTCCAATGAGATATTTCACATTGTCTTCCATTTTTTTCATTCCTTTGGTTCTGTTTTATAATATCTTGATTTCTCATCAAGTCACTAGCGTCCACTTGCTCCAATCTAATTGTTAAGGCAGTATTTTCTTCAGTGGTCTTTTGGACCTTCTTTTCCATTTGGCTCATTCTGCCTTTCAAGGCATTCTTCTCCTCATTGGCCTTTTGGAGCTCTTTTGCCATTTGAGTTAGTCTATTTTTTAAGGTGTTGTTTTCTTCAGCATTTTTTTGTGTCTCCTTTAGCAAGTCATTGACTTGTTTTTCATGGTTTTCTCGCATTACTCTCATTTGTCTTCCCAATTTTTCCTCTACTTCTCTTACTTGCTTTTCCAAATCCTTTTTGAGGTCTTCCATGGCCTGAGCCCAATTCATATTTTTCTTGGAGGCTTTTGATGTAGGCTCTTTAACTTTGTTGACTTCTTCTGGCTGTATGTTTTGGTCTTCTTTGTCACCAAAGAAATATTCCAAAGTCTGAGTCTGAATCTGAGACTGTTTCCTCTCCCTGGCCATGTTCCCAGCCAACTTACTTGACCCTTGAGTTTTTTGTCGGGGTAAGACTGCTTGTAGAGTAGAGATACTTTGTCCCAAGCTTGAGGGGCTATGCTGCTATTTTCAGAGCTACTTTGATATTGTAAGCTCTGCCACACCAGCGCTCCTTCTCCCCCAAGAACTGCCAACCAGGATTGTGGCCCAGATTCAGGGTGGGCAAAGCAGGTTTTGCACTCCAGCTCTAATCTGCTGCTTAATTCCTCCCACCAGGTGGGACTTGGGCCAGAGGAAACTGCAGTTGTAGCTCTAGAAGCAGCCTCAGAGCTGCACCACCTCTGCCACCGCCAGGGAGGTGACCGACCACAAACTCTTTTCCCTCTGTGCCAGCAGCTTTTCCCACTAAACTTCTTTGTTGTCTTTGGCATTTGTGGGTTAAGAAGTCTGGTAACTGCCACAGCTCACTGATTCAGGGCACTAAGCCTGTTTGGCCCAGCTCCCAGTGTGTTGGTCCTGGCGTGGCCCACGATGGGCTCTGTTCAACTCCACTCCCAGCTCCGTTGATAGACCCTTCCCAACGACCATCCAGGCTGTTCTGGGCTGGAGCCCTGCTTCCCTTTGCTATTTCGTGGGTTCTGCACCTCTAGAATTTGTTCAGAGCCATTTTTAATAGGTGTTTGGAGGGACCTTGGGGGGAGCTTAAGCAACTTGCTGCTTTCCAGCCATCATCTTAGCTCTGCCCCCAACTTAATGACTTCAGATGAAATATTTCACTTGTAAAAATCTAGGTAATCTCTCAGGTTCTGTCCAGCTCTAGCACTCATTGATAAACATGACCTTTAGCTATTACTTAACTCTGTAAGTACCATTAAAGAATTTAGCCTCTGAATACTGGCATCTGTAAAAGGCAATAGTTTCAAGAAATTTACAAAGTTTCCCAATTATCTTGACCCTCTGGGTGTTTATTTTTCTTATTTTGTGTCTAGCATTGCAGCAGTTTCTGTACTGGAGATGAGAGCTCAAGACACTCTCCCTAACACCAACGAGTTTATAATTTAAAGGGGAAACAAGATTAATACACTTGAAATAGAACAACAAAATCTCAGAGTTGGAAGGGACTTCAGAGGCTATGAAATACAACCCACACATGAGCAAGACTTCAGTGCAATAAAATTAGAGACATTTATTATCTATCATGTTCAATGCACTGTGTTAGGTGGTGTTGGTGGTGGTGGGGTTCAGAAACAAGAATGGATCAGCTACTGTCATCAAGGAGCATACACCTTATGTATGATGAGACATGCACTTAAGCAAATATAAGATAATTTGGAGACAAAAAGAGAATTGAAATCTGGGGATCTGGGAATGTTTCATGTACAAGTGGTATTTGACGGGGAGGGAGAAATAAGGAGATAATGAATTCTAGGTATAGGAGATGGGTGGTTCAATTTTGCAATAAAAAGCATGAAAGGAAATCATGTAAATCAAGGCTGGAGAGGAGAGGAAATGGTGAAAAGATGGTGGAGTGAAAGATAATCTAAGACAGTGACTCCCCCACCACCCCAAATAAGTAGAAAAAAATCCACAGTGAAGCAAATACAGCAATGACAGAAAATCAAAATAGAAAGAATTCACCTAAAATTAATTATTCAGGAAAATAAATGCAGACCATATGGTCAGGCCATCATTCTTGGTGTTGTCGTACCCCATGGCCTCTCTACAGCCCAGGAAAACCCTGGTTACTTCTGCAAAAGAGGAAACAGGTCCACATCAGGAGAGAAAGGTAAAGAAACTCAATTATGAAGGCTTCTGCTCGGCTAGTCTGTGGAACCCACATGCTTCCATTCATTCCCTGGGACTGAAGAAATTCTGTTTTGGAGAAGACTGTGGAACTTAGAAGATTGGGACTAGTAAAGGTAGAAAATAGGTGCAGCCACAATGATCCCTTCATGATCCTGTTAACAGTGTGGCAAAATGTTGCTCTCATTTCTTGAGAAAGACCTATCTTGCCTAACCCCAGGGTTCAGAGAAAGCAGTTACCAAATAGTAGAAGACATCACAAAAGAGGGCCTACAGACAAAAAAGAAAGCATAGTTCACATACACCTGAGTGGAAGGCACAAGATACTATGGGATAAGCAATGATAGGAAATGCAAAGATCGGGGAAGGGAGGATAATATGCAATTTATTAAGCATCTACTCCAAGTCAGGCACTGCACTGAGCATTTTACAAATATTATCTAATTTGATCCTCCTCACAACCCTGAAAAGTAGGCAATGTTATTATTTCCATTTTATAGTTGAGGAAACCGAGGCAAATAGAGGTTGTGACATTCCCAAAGCTGGTAAGTATCTGAGGCAGGATTTTAACTCAGGTCTTCCTGATTCTAGGCTCAACACTCTAGCTAGTATACCTCCCAGCTAATTCTTCTACAGGATGAGGACAACTAGCCTTTTGAGTGGAAAAAGAACAAAACAAAAGACCTTCTTGCTCTATACTGTTGCTTCCATTGAGAACTAACACCACTGGGGATATATAATGAAATATCCAAGAAAGGGAAAAGGAGCAAGAAAGAGGATGAGGTACAAACGACACTTCTTGAAAAGGGGAATTGATAATTAATGTCATTGAAATTAAGAAGATAGATGAGACCAAGTGTGTAGAAGTAGAGGAGCGGGGAGAAGAGGAAGGTTTAGGTACCATAGTCTTACCTAAGCTGGGAAAAGGAAGAACAAAATAAAAAAGAGAGACAGCAAAGAAAGTGAACTAAACTCAAGAAACTAGGGTTTGAGTAGGGAAATGAAAGTGAGCAGGATTTGGGTGGAAGAGACAAGGGTAGAATAAATGTAAGTGAGTAGGGGAAAAATACATCTAAAAAGTATAATCCTAAATATGAATTATTAATTCACTATTCCAAAGAAGGAGTATAGGGGATGAATTGAAACAAAGAACAACAAAAACGTTTAGCATTCAAAAAAACACATATAAAATACAGAGATATCTAAAGTATTTAAAAGTGAAAGAACACATGGAATTACATTTTGCTTCAGGTTCCTCTGAAGATGTAGAACTTGTGCCATATTGATTTAAGACAAGGGAAAAACAAAGAGAAGTTGGATTTCTTTTTATCACCAGTGTTTAACACAGTCTTAGGTATATAGCAAATATTTAATAAACATTTGTTGACTGATTCAAGGAAGACAAACAAGTCAATAGAATTATAGTTTAAAGAATAGAGAATGATGAATAGCAACAACAAAATTAAATTTAGAAATTCTCAATCTCTAGCCTCTTCAAGGATGAAAATGAAAAGACTGTAACAAATGGATGATAAATGAAAATGATTACAAAAAACCTCATTCATTTCAACCACCTCTCTCAAGAATAGCAGAACTACCACATTTGGACTTTTACCTCACAGTTCTTGAAGTGTTTATAGAAGAAAAAGAAATAAATATAAAGAGAAAATATACAGTAAATATGTAGTAGTCTTTTTCTGAGTTGGAACTGGTTGCAGGGCAGCTCTGAACTTGACCTGATGAGGCAAACCTAATGATCTCCTGTCCAGATTTTCATGTTTTCACACAATATTTTGCTGATTACATTAAACCACAAAGATACTAAAGAACCCCCTGGAAGAAATCTATAACCTCTCAAAAGAGTTTGGCCTGTCCATTCACTCAGGAAAGACCAAATAGATGAAGAATGATCTGTTATCCAGAGAGATTGGCCAAAAGTGTGTATATCTGCAACAGACATTACAGATGGCCTAGAGTTGGAAAGGCAGAGGAGAATAAGCTGGATTAGTTTTGGAAAATTGAAAAGCCCTTTTGCTAACTCCAAGCTTCCCACAGAACCAAAAGTTCATCCATTAAATACAGTCATTTTTCAGGTTTTACCCTTATTGCAGGAAGATCTGGAATACCACTGCCTTTGGAAAACCAAAGATGACCATCATACCAAGTATAATGAAAAGGGATGTGATGGATGTCACCAGGTTGCAACATATAACAAATTGAGGAGCTAGTTAACAGTAATAATAATAACAAGTAATAATAATGACTAACACTAATATAGCACTTTAAGATTGACAAAAGGTTGTGCATAGGTTATATCATTTCAGCCTCACAACAACCCTGGAAAGAAAGTGCTGTTATTATATCCATTTTACAGATGAGAAAACTAAGCCTGAGATTCTACCACTATATGCACTGTGCCACCTAGCTGCCTAAAGAGAACAGGAATAGAAAATTCCTAAAAGAACAGGATGACACAAAGAGAATATAGGCTGGTCATGAGGAGAGAATGAGGATAACAGGTCAACAGCGAGTATGCTCCATTAGTAAACTTAGGGTATTGGGAGAACTGTGGAATTCCTCAAGCATGCTGAGTGGACTCTCCTGTGGAAAAGTTTCAGGAGGATATGTGAGAGTCAAAAACAAAGGCAAAGGCATTCTACCAAGCTTCTTTTAGGAGATAAACATTACCTTGATACCTGCACCAAAGAGAGACAAAGCAGAGCAAAAGAAGTGTATACCAATTTTACTAACAAATGATGATCCGAAAATTTTAAATTACATACTTGTAAAAGTACAGTAATATAGCCAGAAAATCAGTCAGTATGGTCAAGTTGGATTAGTACCATAAATGGAAGAATTTTTCAACATTTGGAAAGTAATTAGAACTAATCAAATAAACATCAAAAATAACCAAAAACCACATTGTTATTTCAATAGATTCATAAAGAAAGTTTGTTTAAAAATATGATAGAAACCCTTAAAAGCATGATAGTACATAGATGATAAAAAATACACCACAAAGTGGCCTTATTTACAAAAAAAGAAAGACCAGAATTTTTTTTTCAGAGCAAATAAGGGTAGAGCAAAGTTGTCCTCATCTTCATTATTATTTGATGTAGGTCTAGAAATTCTCCCTATAAAAATTATACAAGAGTACAAAATTAAAGGTATAAATATCTGCAGAGGAAACAAAATTATACCTATTTGCAGATGTCAAAACAAAACCAAACCAAAGAATGAGAGAATGAATGCATGAGTTAAGATGATCATTACCATCATTAAAATAGAATATAAAAGGGGCAGAGCCAAGATGGCGGCTGGTAAGCAGGGACTACTGTGAGCTCTGTACCGAGTCCCTCCAAAAACCTATAAAAAATGGCTCTGAACCAATTCTAGAACGGCAGAACCTACAGAACAGCAGAGGGAAGCAGGGCTCCAGCTCAGGACAGCCTGGATGGTCTCTGGGTGAGGTCTATCCCACACGGAGCTGGGAGCTGGGAACGGAGTGGAGCAGAGCCCAGCCTGAGCAGTGTGGAACAACCAAACTTGGAGTCGGACAGATGGGGCCCCTAGCACCCTGAATATGTGAGCTGCGGCAGTTACCAGACCCCTCGACCCACAAACACCAAAGACTGCGGAGAAGGTTAGTGGGAAAAGCTGCGGGAGTGGAAGGAGTTCGCAGTTCGGCTTCCAGCCCTGGGGGGGGGGCAGCGGAGGTGGGGAAGCTACAGTTGCTGCTGCTTCCAGCCCCAGGCCCACCTGGTGGGAGGAATTAAGTGGCGGATCAGAGCAGGAGTGCACAGCCTGCTAAAGATCTAAGCCCAGCCCGGGCTGGGGGTCCTTGGGGAAGGAGGAGTGCGGGTCTGACAGAGCTGGCACCTCCCCCCCAAAAGTGGAACATAGAACTCGTTAGTCTACAAGCAGTCATACCCCACTGAAAAACTGAAGGGTCAAGTTAGTTGGCTGGGAGCATGGCCAGGCAGAAAAAGCACACCCAGATTCAGTCTCAGACTTTGGATTCTTTCTTTGGTGACAAAGAAGACCAAAACATACAGCCTAAAGAAGACAACAAAGTCATAGAGCCTACAACAAAAGCCTCCAAGAAAAACATGAACCGGTCCCAGGCCATGGAAGAGCTCAAAAAGGATTTGGAAAAGCAAGTTAGAGAAGTAGAGGAAAAATTGGGAAGAGAAATGAGAAGGATGCGAGAAAACCATGAAAAACAAGTCAATGACTTGATAAAGGAGATCCAAAAAAATACTGAAGAAAACAACACCTTAAAAAACAGACTAACTCAAATGGCAAAAGAGCTCCAAAAAGCCAATGAGGAGAAGAATGCCTTGAAAGGCAGAATGAGCCAAATGGAAAAGGAGGTCCAAAAGACCACTGAAGAAAATACTACTTTAAAACTTAGATTGGAGCAAGTGGACGCTAGTGACTTGATGAGAAATCAAGCTATTATAAAACAGAACCAAATGAATGAAAAAATGGAAGACAATGTGAAATATTTCCTTGGAAAAACCACTGACCTGGAAAATAGATCCAGGAGAGATAATTTAAAAATTATTGGACTACCTGAAATACATGATCAAAAAAAGAGCCTAGATATCATGTTTCAAGAAATTATGAAGGAGAACTGCCCTGATATTCTAGAGCCAAAGGGCAAAATAGAAATTGAAAGAATCCATCGATCTCCTCCTCAAATAGATCCCAAAAAGAAATCTCCTAGGAATATTGTTGCCAAATTCCAGAGCTCCCAGATCAAGGAGAAAATACTGAAAGCAGGCAGAAAGAAACAATTTGAGTATTGTGGAAACCCAATCAGAATAACCCAAGACCTGGCAGTTTCTACATTAAGAGATCGAGGGCTTGGAATGCGACATTCCGGAGGTCCATGGAGCTAGGATTAAAACCTAGAATCACCTACCCAGCAAAACTGAGTATCATGCTCCAAGGCAAAATATGTATTTTCAATAAAATAGAGGACTTTCAAGCTTTCTCAGTGAAAAGACCAGAACTGAATGGAAAATTTGCTTTCAAACACAAGAATCAAGAGAAGCATGAAAAGGTAATCAAGAAAAAGAACAAGAAAAAGAAATTGCAAGGGACTTACTAAAGTTGAACTGTTTTGTTTACATTCCTACATGGAAAGATGATGTGTGTAATTCATGAGACCTCAGTATTAGGGTAGCTGAAGGGAATATGCATATATATATATATATATATATATATATATATATATATATATGTTTATGTATATATGTATGGGTGAATGTGTATGTATGTATATATCTATGTGTATATGTATGTGTGTATATATATGTGTGTATATGTATGTGTATGTATATATATATATATATATATATATATATATATATATATATGTAATAGAGAGAGAGCAGACAAAGGGTGAGTTGAAGATGAAGGGAAGATATCTAAAAGAAATAAAATCAAATTAAGGGATAAGAGATGAATATATTGAGAGAGGGAGAAAGGGAGAGATAGAATGGGGTAAATTATTTCACATAAAAGTGGCAGGAAAAAGAGGTTCTGTAGGAAGGGAAGAGGGGGCAGGTGAGGAGGAATGAGTGAATCTTGCTCTCATCAGATTTGGCCTGAGGAGGGAATACCATACATACTCTGTTGGGTATCTTACCCCACAGGAAAGAAGAGTGAGGAAGATAAAAAAAAATAAAAGGGGGGGGATGAGGGAGGGGAGGGCAGATGGCAGTGGAGGTAATCAAAACAAACACTTTGGAAAGGGGACAGGGTCAAGGGAGAAAATTCAATAAAGCGGGATGGGTTGGGAAGGAGCAAAATGAAGTTAGTCTTTCACAACATGAATAGTGTGGAAGGGTGATACATAATAATACACATGTGGCCTAGGTTGAATTGCTCAACTCCTTAGGGAGGGTGGGTGGGAAGGGAAGAGGGGAGGGAATTTGGAACTAAAAGTTTTAAAAACAGATGTTCAAAAACAAAAAAAAAAGTTTTTGCATGCAACTAAAAAATAAGATACACAGGCAATGGGGCGTAGAAATTTATCTTGCCCTACAAGAAAGGAAGGGAAAAGGGGATGAGAGGGGAGGGGAGTGATAGAGGGGAGGGCTGACTGGGGAACAGGGCAACCAGAATATATGCCATCTTGGAGTGGGGGGGAGGGTAGAAATGCGGAGAAAATTTGTAATTCAAACTGTTGTGAAAATCAATGCTGAAAACTAAATATGTTAAATAAATAAATTTAAATTAAATTTAAAAAAAATAGGATATAAAATAAATCCATAAAGAAATTCAGAATTTCTACACAGCCCTAACAGAAACCAAGAAGTAATGAAAATAGGAGTGATTCATTAAAAATACCTACAAGTACTTAGAGGACTGGGACTGGTAAAGGTAGAAAACCACAATGATTTCTTCATGATCCTGTTAGCAGTGCAGCAAAATGAGTTAGGTGGGGGGGGGGCCTTGGGAAATTTCCTACTAACACATATAAAATCTATACAATTATAATTATAAAGCTTTCTTTACAGAAGTGAAAAAGTCAAATAATTGAAGAAATATGCAATACTTTTGAACAGAAAGTGCTATTGTAAAAAAGATATTATACCAAAATTAATTTATAAATTAAGCACTAGATCAATAAAATATTGAGCAGATATTGTATAAAACTAGAAAAAAAGAAAAAATGAATTTGGAGAAATAAAATGTTTAGACTATCAAGGGAAATAATGAAAAAAAATATGAATGAAGAAATATTTTCAATTCCTATTATGAAGCAGTAGTTACAAAATGATTTGTACAGGTTAGGAAAAAAAGTAAATCTGAGAAATAGATCAGATAAATAAGAAACAGAAGCAATTGAAATATTAGCCATGTTTTCGTTAAACCTAAGAATATAAAGGGAGGACTCGGGGATTGGGGGGGGGGTGGACAAAACAACTATTAGTTACAATGGAAAGCAACTAGACAAATTAAGTTTACCTCAACATGTTATGTGATATATCACAAAAATCACAAAACAGATACATGACCAAAATATAAAAGGTCACAATATTTTAAAAAGTAATTGGAGAAGAATGTTAGGAAACATTTTCACAACCATGGATAAGGGGAAATTTTTTTCACCAAACAGAAGAAAAGATCATTCATAAAAGGCAAAACAGACAATTTCTATTGTGGAGCATAAAGTAGATTTTGTGTCCCTCCCCCCCAAAACTCAATTAAGATAGAATAATAAGAGAACCTGATGATTGGTAAAAGTATCATCAATATTCAAGATGTATATGGAATTGATACAAGTGTGTAAGACCAAGAACCATACCTAAATATGATACAATATGATAGACATTTATTGAACACCTATTATGTGCCAGGCATTATGTTAAGTGCTAGGGATACAAATAGGAAAAAAGACAGTGTCTGCCATCAAGGAGCTTGGGGGAAAGACAACATAGAAAGAGGAAACTGAAGGCACTGTGGTCATGATGATGATGATAGTGGAGTCAGAACCAACCAGAGTAGCTGTTGGCAAATGAAATTATGTCTGGGATTTTGAGGGATGGAAAAGCTATGGGAAGAGATTTTTGCTTTGCCCTCCAATCTTCCAATCAAAGGGGTGGAAGCAAGAGAGGGTACTACTGAAGAGCTGTGAGTACTGAAACTGAAGCAAACTCTGTGTTGATGTTTCCTAGTTATAAGCTTATTGAGGGGTGGGGATGGGTGGAAATAATGCTGGTGAAGTCAAATCTAAGTAGTGTAGCTAGTGGGATGATAGGTGCCTGAAGTATATTGGTGGCTATATGGACGGAGAAAAAGAAGCAGATGCCAGTGCATTCAACAAAGTGATTTTGTACCAATTAAGAAATAGGAAAGTTGAATTGAAAACTGAAGGGATGCCTGTCAAAATGGGGAATGACTGAAAAAAATATAATACATGGGAATGTAATAGAATTATGCTGTGCTATAGGAAATGATGAAGAGGATGGTTAAAGAAAAGTCTGTGTTGATCTATGTGACCTAATGCAAAATGAAGGGAGCAGTACCAGGAGAACAATTTACACACTAAAAGCAATATTGTAAGGACAATAAACTGTGAAAGACAGGAACTATGATCAATAAAATGAGCCACTATAACTCCAAAAAACACGTGATGCAAAATGCTATTCACTTTCAAATAGAGTACTGATGGACTCAAAGTGTGGATTAAATCATTTTCCCCTTTCTTTTTCTTTTTTTTTTAACATGGCTACTACAGAAAAAAATATGTTTTGCATGACTACAAATGCATAATGAATATCATATTTCTTGACTTCTCAGTGAGTGAAGGAGGGGCAGAGAGAGGGAGAGAATATGAAATTGAAAATAAAAAAATAGAAAAGAAATAGGGAAGCTGATTGTGGGGGAAAATTAGTTATATAACATACCGAAGTAACTATATTGAATACCCAAGTTTGGGATAAATATAAAGATCCTGACTGGAAGAATAAGGAATCGCTATTTGATAAAAAACTGCTGAGAAACTGGACAGTAGTCTGGAGGGAGATAATATTTAGACAAACATTTTATATCTTATATCAAGATAATGCACAAATTGGTAGATGATATAGAGAAAAAGGATTTACATCATAAAAAATTAGAGAAACATAGAAAAAAGTATCTGTTATATCTATGTATGCATGGTAAGGTCATGATGAAACAAAGGGTAGAGAAAATCATCAAAGATAAAATAGATAATTTTTAAATAAAAATTTTAGACATTTTTGTGCAAACAAATCCAAAAGAGCTAAGCTTGAAAGGGAAATTAAATTAAATGAGGGAAAAATTCTGTGTAGGAAGACTGTCTGATATATTTCTCATTTACAAAATATATAAGGCATTAGAAAAACAAAAGCCATTCTCCATTTGATAAATACTCTGAAGCTAGAAACAGGCATTTTCCAAAAGAAGAAATTCTGGCTACTTCTAGCCATATGAAAAAAAACAAAACAAAACAAACAAAAAAATGCTCCAATTTAACACTAATTAGGGCAAAGCAAATTAAAGCAATTATGAGAGTACACCCTACAAACATCAGATATTCAAAGATGGGAAAATGGGAAAATAACAAACATTAGAGAGGCTGTGAGAAAGTAGGCACATCAATGCAGAGTTGGTAGATCTATGAATGAATACAACAATTCTGGAAAGCAATTTGGAACTTTTCACACACAAAAAAAATACTAAACAGTACATATGCCATTTGCCTCAGTTATACCACTGTGAGCCTTATCCCCAAAAGAAATCAAAGAAAGAGGAAAGTGTCATATATGTATAGAAATATACAGTAGTTCTTTGTGTGATAGCAAAAAATGAAATTAAAAACCTACCCAATAATTAAGGAGTGGCAGAATTATTTGTGGCACATGAACATGATAGAATAATATTGTTCTGTAAGAAATGAGGAAGAGGCTTCAAAAACACATAGAAAGACATATGAACTGACGCAGAGTTAGAAGAACAATTTATACTATAACATCCATATGATTCCAGAAGACTGGAGATGAAATACATGATCATTCTCTGAGAGAGGTAATAGAAGTGATAGTTTTAGTTTGCAAAATGAGAAATGTGTGTGTGTGTGTGTGTGTGTGTGTGTGTGTGTGTAGGGAGAGAGAAGGGAAGAGAGAGACAGAGAGAGAAGAGAGAAAGAGAGAGAGAGAGAGAGAGAGAGAGAGAGAGAGAGAGAGAGAGAGAGAGAGAGAGAGAGAATGAGAGAACATAAACAATGTGAAAGTTTGTTTTGTGTAACTATCATATTTTCCCCAAGAAATTGTTTTTATCTTTTTTTAACAATGGGTAGGATTGTGGAAGAGAGAAAACAGTTATCTAATTTTAAAAATAAAATTTTAATATAAAAAAGCTGAAAAGCACTTAGAGAAAAACAGAGATCACTGTAGCCATCTTTGCATTATCTGGGATCATTGTCCCTTGAGTAAAGAAGCAGTCTTACTTGAGTCTCAGGGAACTCCAGCTCAAATATCCACTTAGTTTACATTAGTCTTTCTCCTTGTTCCCCCTTTTCCATATGATCTGGAAAGATACCATTTTTATAGCTTCTTCTCATGAAAGCTTGAATTATTTCATTCCATTTTAAACTTTTTGTTTAAAGTCACAGGTTTACCTTGGTAATGTTTTTCTCCCTTTCTTTTTTTTTAAATTTTTCTACTGCCAGACTATTTTTCAAAGAAAGAAACACAAGAAGATTCTATTCACTCCAAATATTTCTTTTTCTCTTTTCCTACTTAGAGGCTCAGTCTGTTTCCAAAATTAACCAGCATAGTGCATAGCAGTGGAATTATGAGAACAGCTAAGAAAATTTTATTAGATGAGAAAGATGACCTATGTGATAAAAAGGATCCTAAATGGAGTAACAAAAGGAAATAATCAAAAAGTATGAGGAAATCAATGGCTTTCAGGATAAAAAGTCTAGGAAAGTTTTACTTTAAGGGAAGAAAAGTTATAAATCTCTATTTTTACTTCACTCCCCCCCCAACTCCATAATCACCCCTCCTTCCAGATAAAGCAATCAAACTTACCTCCCATTTCATTATTCAGGGGTAATCATTTCTCGTTAAAATATCACTCCTTAGATCATGTTGAACTTTTATGTTTTTTTTTCTTTTCTTTTCTCTTATTTTTTTTTAAACATACTCTTTTGTGATTTAAGTTCTTTGAAATACTCCCATTCTTCAAATTACCATTGAAAAAAATTCTCTTCCAAAAAAAATCTAAGAACAGATTTTTGGAGGGCAGTGAAGAAGAAGAAAGGAGAAAACATCTGGGAGCAGTAGATAATAGGGATAAATAGGGATAAATAGGAAATAGATAAATAGGGAAGGGGGTGTCCCAGTAAAAGGAGAGGGTCTCAGAGAGGAAGGTTGAGAACAGCAAATGTGAAAATATCAGTAGGGAAATTGATAAACATCTAGGATAGTAGTCAATAGATCTGAGTCAGTTTTGTCATTTATTCACTATGTAATTTTGAACCATTCAGTTCAATTAGTGTTTATTATTTGTATACTACTTATAGGGCATAATGAATGCTAGGTATAAAATATTGTGCTAGCATTAAGTGAATTATTTAACTTCATTAAGGCCTTTTTTCCCCTCATCTGTAAAATGAGGGGATGTAGCTATCAGTGGTTTCTAAACTATTCATTTTGGAGAATGAATTTATTTTTTACATAAAATAAGTTTGTGGTGTCACCTCATGATAACAGTTATGTGATTAAAATCTATTGGATATGGACATTTATTAAGCACTCCCTATATTTAATGCACTATGCTAGATTGTAGGGAAGCCACTTTGAGACATAAGAATGAAGTTGAGAACCATTGACCAAGATGATACCTAGGTTTGTTTGCTTCTTGTTGTGGTTGTTGCTTTCCCCCCTGTTGAACATGCTATTCCATTCTGTTTTACTCTATATATGATTCTTGGGCTACCTAGTTTGCCTAGAACTAACTTTGGCTAACCTACCTGATGGTTGAGCAAATTAACACTTGTGATTTCCTATTCATTTCCATTACATAAAACTGTGATTTAAAAACTAAATGATTTAAATAACTTAAAACTATGATTAAAATTAGAGCAGAATAATTTTAAGGTTTACCACTGACAAAATGATTTTATTCATTTTCTTTGTGTCTAGCCCATCCAGAGAAACTAAAGATTATTAATTAAATTTTATCAGTAATTAAGGTGTAATTGTGTCCATATAGGATAGTTAGCTAAACTGAGAATTGTGGTTTTTTAAGAAGAGATTACTAAGTCTTCACTAAAGTCATAACACATATTCTTTTCTTCTGTTTACTTGCTTTCAATAAATATATCATCTTTTGAAAGTTCAAAATATGTTAGCTCAGCATTTGTGTTTTGGGGGGATGAAAAGTCTACTGCTTCTTATAATGTGTGACTTGCCACCTTAGGTATTGAGATGATGAAGTGTCCCTTTTTATTGGTAATTAGGCAGGAAGCGCCAAATGACTCAGTGGACCTTTATAAACAGAGTGACTTGGTCCCTGGTGCTATTCTTCTTGGGCTACTATGGAGCATGTAATCCTTGCAGGAAGGTTATGAGGAAACCTGATTTACTCTCTATCCCAGCAGAAATAGTGAAATATTGAGCACATTGCAGCAAAGGAATATGTCTTGGGTAGGTGAGCTTGAACCTGGGTTGGATGTTGCTTCTTCTCTGTTTCTTTGCCTGATTTTTAAACAGAAACATTGAGATAGAGGTGTCAAGGTTTGGAGATGATCATATGAGTTATGTTCTCTCAAGAAGAGGATATTTAAAACGCATCAGAATACAACACATTTTTGTGGATTGCCAAATAGGCACTGCCGCATTTCATTTCATCTCTGCACCATGTACCTCATGACGCATATCTTCTGGAAAGGTAGGCAAGGGGTTTGAGTTCATCTTACTGATGGTCAACTGCTGCAAGGACAATGGAATATTCATTAGGGACTCCTTTCCTTGTGACAGTTAAGCTCCATCTTACAGTATGAGGACCTTTGACCTTTGGAAATCACCAGGTTGCCTATGTCACTGGACACATCCATCTCATGGATGGGACACCTAGAAGAAGGCAATGAAAAATAAACAGAGAAGAAGCAGCTCAAAATTCAGGCTTAGGCTCACCTGGAAAGGACATGTTTTTGTTCCCATGTGCTCAGTAGTTCACTGTATCTGCTAAGGTGGAGAGGGCAATCCCCACAAGCCTATCTCACAGGAGAGCTACTTGTCCCAGAAAGAATCCAAAGAGTAAGAACTTCAAGAGTCGAGACTCTTTTGTTGAATTGTACTGAAATGACAGGTGACTAAAGTAGCTTCAAATACAACAGTCACCTACACATTATCTTCTTGTATCTTCATAAGAATGTTATTATCTAGCATATTGATTGATTGCTGGAAAATTTCTACATAATTTAAAACCTTTTATGAAGAATTGTATGTGTATACATATGTGTATGCATGCACGTATATGTGTGTGTATCCCACTGCAAAATCAACACAAAACACTTAACATTGTTTAACTTATATTTAACTAATTTAACCTCAATATGGCAAAATTCATTTATCTCTACTATGAGGTTTTCCCCCTAATTCCTCCTGACATTAGTCATTTATGTAGGAAGAATTTAGAACCAATCTAACAAAACCACTGGAAACACCATCTCTCTTCTTCAGTGACAGAATCAATTAATAAACCAACAAATGAATGAATAAATAAATGAAATTTCTCCCAAGGCACAAGCATCTGAAATTTTACTTTTAGAATTTTCTTCCATTGGGTAAGGCCTTTCATCTAGAAGGAGACTTTGTTAAAATGCAAATAAGCTGATAGGAGTAATATATTAGACTATCAGCCATTAACAGCTTAGAAGGATTTGATTATCTTTTGATTTCCAGTGTGAAACCTAGCTGAAATAAAATGAATGAATAATTGACAAGTTATTCACATAAATATGAATTTATATGAATCAGGAAGAGAACTATGTATTTGCTGTTGCCTAGGGAAGCTAGTTTATAGTGAAGAAAAAGTTACACCAGGTTCTCCATCATCTGAGTGACTGCAAAGCCTCATTTATCATTATCCTACATTATGACTTTTTACAGAAACAGTGTTCTGCATTCAAGATACCACTGCTTATCATACTGCCAAAAAGTTTAATGAACATAACGAAAACTGAAGTCAATGATATTTTTAATGGCTGCCAATTTCTGACATTCCGGGGCCAGTTCTACTTCGTTCTCCCCAAACATCTGGGTCTTCAGGCAAGATAGATTTGGGAAGAGATTGTCTGAATGCTCAACTCCTCTTCATTTGGACCTAAGCATCAGCAGACCAATATTCAGTCTGTATCAGCAACTGTAATCATCACCTGGTGTAATCTAACAATTCATCTCCCAAAGTCCTATCCTGATTACCAGAGCAGCTCTATGCAACAGAGTATCTCAAGGGAAAAGGAAAAAGAAAAACAAAAAGAAAAAATATATGTTGAACTCTGATATATTTAAGAACACACAGATTGTGTTACTCTTAGTGTCTTAAGTTGCGGTTTCCTCATATCAATTTCCAGTGACCTCTTAAGTTCCCACAGATATGAATCATGGTGCACTCACTACCTTAAAGATGTTTCTAGACAGAAACTAGGACCCAAAAATAAATATTCTGAAGAGTTGGAAGAGGAATTGAACTGGTGTAAGAAGGCTCTGGAGTGAAAAAATGTGTCTTAAGGGGAAAAAGAAATTCTATGTAAACTGAGCTATGACAGGTGAGTTTCTCCCTATAGAAGATGAGTCTAGATCCTCTGAAAAATTGCTCAGCCTTTCATCATACAAAAACAATAATTCCTTTTCATAAATATTCTCATTTAAAGACACACAGCTTTGATTAATCTTGTTATTCAACAACTAGAAATATACTGTGTGACATTATGTAAGTATGCTATCTTCTCTAGCTTGTTTTTGAGGCATGATGGAGAACCTGAAAACACATGGAAAATCACCTACCCTTACCAATTTCAACTAAATCATTTGATAACTAATGATGGAATCCAGAAGAAACCTGGAATTTATTTCTAGTGACATTGGCATCCTATGTAGGAAACTCACAGTACTGGGAGTACATGAAAGTGATTTCATTTCTTCTTCCATTTGAAGGTTATGACTGTTTAAGAGAATATGAGAAGTGAAGATCTGGCAAACCATATGGTTGTGAAGGTAGTATTTAGTTCCTAGAACAGTACATATAATGGATATCTGAACCAATTGGGCCCTTAAAAAGGAAAGACAGTATCTCTCAAAAGGTGGGAGGTCATAGGAGGTGAGGTAATTTACAGGGCTCTAAAACATCAAGACTTGTTAACTGATCAAGGGGGATTTTAACTGAAACTTTAGGTTGAAGAAAATATCTACACAAAATTAAACAACAAAATATAATGGAAGATACCAAGTATGATGGGGAAGCTAGGTGGTACAATGGATAGAATGCCAGGTCTAAAGTCAGGAAAACTAATTTTCTTGAGTTCAAATCTTGCCTCAAACACTTACCAGCTGTGTGACACTGGGCAAGTCACCTGACCCTGTTTTCCTCATTTGCCCATTTTTAAAATGAGCTGAGAAGGAAATGGCAAATTAATCTAGTATCTTTGCTAAGAAAACCCCAAACATGGTCACAAGGATTCAGACACAACTGAAAAATGACTGAATAACAAAACAGGTATGACACAAAAAGAAAAACATTATTAAAGGAAAGACTCAGTAATTACTACTAGTAGTGTTACTCCTTCTCCTCTTCCTCCTCCTCCTCCTCCTCCTCCTACTACTACTACTACTACTACTACTACTAATAATAATAATAATAATAAACAGAGAAAGAGGTAAAAAGCAATGCTAAAGAATCTCAGAATCCATTTGGATGGGACCTGGGAGATTATCAGGTCCAACCACTAATGCATTATTATCCTCTACAATGTCTCTGATGAATGATCATTCAAAACTTATCTGAAGACCTTCAGTGAAAGGGATTCCATTCCTTCCTCTGGTAATCCATTCTACTTTGAGAGAGTTGCAATTCTAGGGCATTATCCTTCTTTCTAGTATGAAATTTTTGTTGACTTCTACCTGTTCCTAACTTTGTCCTCCAGGACCAGTCTAATACCTCTTGCAGACAATATCAATTATGTTTAAAGATAAATATCATGTCCTCCCTCACTCCAAGCCAAATCATCTCTTCCTGACACTAAACGATCTTAGTTCCTTGAATCTAACCTCATAGAGAGGTACCTGGTCCATTTATGAAACCAGATACCAATCTCTGGACACCTCTAGCTCATCAACAGCCCTCCTAAAATGATGTTATTCCAGATATAGACAAATGAGGGTAGGAAACAACAGAATCTCTTTTCCCTTGTGTTGGACACTACAGTTTTCATAATGTAATCTAGGATTGATTTAACTCTCTTGGTTATGCCATGCTATTAATTCATATTGAACATACAATGCACAAAAGTTCATCAATCCTTTTGTTGCTGTTTGTTTCCTACATCTTTCACTTGTAGAGTCAATTCTTTGAATTGTAGAGTAGGACCTTCTAATTATCCCTATAAATTTTCATTTTGTCATGTGATTTTGATTACCTGAAATTGAAAAGCATCCATACAAACACAAATCTAAGTAAAACAAAGAAGGAAGTGGGAAAAAGCATTATCAAATATCTATGATCAGAGTGTGATATATTGAACTTGAGGGGGGGAGGGAGAGAGGAAGAGGCAGAGAGACAGAGAGAGAGACAGAGAGAGAAAGAGTTTGAGATTATATGCAAATGAAGATGCAGTTGGTGATGGAAACAGAAATGTCCATAGACATAGATATAGATGAAAGCTATTCCATAATGATGAGGCTAAAGTATACGAAAAGCAGTTCTCAAAGCAGTATTGCAAATTATTAAAACTACGTGAAAGAATATTTATAAACTATATCTCATTTGAAGCTTGAAGAAAGTAGATTCTGTTCTTTGGTGATAAGCATTTTTGTCAGGCATTAGTTTAAAAAGAAATATGAAAGAAACAAATTGTGCAATTTAATTCTGTTTTTGGAGCATATGTCACATTACTCTTTGGTGCTGAAGTGCTTTACCTATTACCTACAGCTGTCTTGTTTGTACGAAGGCTTTGGAGAATAGGTTGCTATTATCATTGCCAATCTGATGAGAATGTAAAACTGTATAATGTATGAAATGTAAAATAAAGAATCATCCAAGGTGAAAAAATATGTGATAGAATGTTCCAAATCATTGATAAGAGAAAAACAAATCAAAACAACTCTAAAGCTTGTGCCCTCAACCAGTAATTTGCAAACATTTAAAAATATAAAGCATTAGTCAGTGCTAAAAGGACAGTGGAAAGACAGGCACACTAACATACTGTCAATAGAGCTATGAACTGCTCTAGCCAATTTAGAAAACCATATGGAATTTTGCAAATAAAATAACAAAAGTGTCTATAACCTTTGAGCTTCAGGTGCCATTGCTAGGCATGTATCCCCAGGATATAGTTGACCAAAAAAAAAAAAAAGAGGTTCTGTATACATTGAAATATATATAGAATCACTTTTGTGATAGCAAAAAAAAAGAAAGAAAAAAAGAAAAGAAGTGATGCCTATTTATTAGGAATGGGTACAGAAGTTGTGGTACAGACATGGAATATCTAGTTTTTAAAGTGCTTTATACCTTGACCCAAAACAATTTTTTCCAGCCCCATTGGACATTAGTTCCCGTCTTATACCCTTTGATTTAGTCAAACTGGATTCATTTGTATTTTTCACAGATAGCATTCAATCTCCCATCTCAGTTCGTTTGCACTGGCCAGCACATGTCTGGAATGCATCCCCTCCTTACTTCTGCCTCATAGAATCGCTCCCTTCCTTTTCCTAAAATGCCATTTTCTTTATGAAGCTTTTCCTGATCACTCCAAATGCTAGTGACCTCCCTCTCAATTTACCTTGTATTTGTCTACTTTGTACATATTTATTTCACCTTGAATTTATGTTGTATATACTTATATTTGTACTTATCTCCCCCAGTATAACATAAGCTCTGTGAGAGTATCAATTATTTCTAAGTATTTTGTATTTCTATCTTTAGTGCCTGATATGATGTAGCATAAAGCAGACACTTAATTAAAAACTATTATTACTGAACTGAGATATAATTACTGAACTGAATAAGAAACAATGAATGTGATCCAACTAGACAATACAGGACACGTAAGTGAAGTAAGAAGAATCAGAAGGAATGCAATAAGAACCTACCTCTTCACACTGTTTGAATACATGGTAGACTATGGGTGTGCAACTATGCATTTAATTTCAATTTTTCAGTGTATTAGTTTACTTGATTTTTTTCTTTCCTTTAGTTTCGTTTTAAAAGATGCCTCACTGGGACAGGGAGGAAGAAGAATACATTGGGCATTGTACGTGACAAAAAGAAATATCAACAATTTTAAAAGGAAGAAAAGATATGTTTTACATTTAAGCATCCATTTGAGCATTGGATTTAGTAAACCTATCCAAAAAAGGAAATGCTGTTAATACAATCTTTTTTTTTAATTTTTTAAATTTTTTATTTTTTTAATTTAACTTATTTAATATATTTAGTTTTCAGCATTGATTTTCACAAGAGTTTGAATTATGAATTTCCTCCCCTTTCTACCCTCCTGCCCACTCCAAGATGGCATATATTCTGCCCTCCCTTCTGTCACCCTGCTCCTCTCCCATCCCCCTTTCCCTTCTTCTTTTGTAGGGCAAGATAAATTTCTATGCCCCATTGCCTGTGCATCTTATTTCCTAAATGCATGCAAAAACTTTTTTTTGTTTGTTTTTGAATGTCTGTTTTTAAAACTTTGAGTTCCAAATTCTCTCTCCTCTTCCCTCCCTACCCACCCTACCTAAGAAGGCAAGCAATTCAACATAGGCCACATGCGTATCATCATGTAAAACCCTTCCACATTACTCATGTTGTGAAAGACTAACTATGCTTTGCTCCTTCCTAACCTATCCCCCTTTATTGAATTTTCTCCCTTGACCCTGTCCCTTTTCAAAAGTGTTTGTTTTTGATTACCTCCTCCCCCTGTCTGCCCTCCCTTCTATTGTCCCCACATTTTTATCTTCTTCCTCCTTCTTTCCTGTGGGATAAGATACCCAATTGAGTGTGTATGGTATTCCCTCCTCAGGTCAAATCTGATGAGAGCAAGATTCACTCATTCCTCCTCACCTGCCCCCTCTTCCCTTCCTACAGAACCTCTTTTTCCTGCCACTTTTATGTGAAATAATTTACCCCATTCTATCTCTCCCTTTCTCCCTTTCTCAATATATTCATCTCTTATCCCTTAATTTGATTTTATTTTTTAGATATCATCCCTTCATATTCAACCCACCCTGTGACCTCTGTCTATATATACATGTATATATACATATATATATATGTACATATATATTATATATGTATGTATATACATACATATATATATACACGCATATGTATACATATACATACACTTATATATATGCATATTCTTTTCACTTACTCTGATACTGAAGTCTCATGAATCATACACATCATCTTTCCATGTAGGAATGTGAACAAAAGAGTTCAGCTTTATTAAGTCCCTTATGATTTCTCTTTCTTGTTTACCTTTTCATGCTTCTCTTGATTCTTATGGTTGAAAGTCAAATTTTCTATTCAGCTCTGGTCTTTTCACGGAGAAAGCCTGAGAGTCCTCTATTTTATTGAAAATCCATATTTTGCCTTGGAGCATGATACTCATTTTTGCTGGGTAGGTGATTCTTGGTTTTAATCCTAGCTCCACTGACCTCCAGAATATCATATACCAAGCGCTTTGGTCCCTTAATGTAGAAGCTGCTAGATCCTGTATTATCCTGATTGTTTTTCCACAATACTCAAATTGTTTCTTTCTGGCTGCTTGCAGTATTTTCTCCTTGACCTGGGAGCTCTGGAATTTGGCAACAATATTCCTAGGAGTTTTCTTTTTGGGATCTTTTTCAGGAGGTGATCAGTGCATTCTTTCAATTTCTGTTTTACCCTCTGGCTCTAGAATATCAGGGCAGTTCTCCTTGATAATTTCTTGAAAAATGATATCTAGGTTCTTTTTTGATCATGGCTTTCAGGTAGTGCAATAATTTTTAAATTGTCTCTCCTGGATCTATTTTCCAGGTCAGTGGTTTTTCCAAGGAGATATTTCACATTGTCTTCTACTTTTTCATTCCTTTGTTTCTGTTTTATGATATCTTGATTTCTCATAAGGTCACTAGCTTCCACTTGCTCCAATCTAATTTTTAAGGCAGTGTTTTCTTCAGTGGTCTTGTGGACCTCCTTTTCCATTTGGCTCATTCTGCCTTTCAAGGCATTCTTCTCCTCATTGGCTTTTTGGAGCTCTTTTGCCATTTGAGTTAGTCTTATTTTTTAAGGTGTTGTTTTCTTCAATGTTTTTTTCAGTATTTTCTTGGATCTCCTTTAGCAAATCATTGACTTGTTTTTCATGGTTTTCTCACATCATTCTCATTTCTCGTCCCAAGTTTTCCTCTACTTCTCTAACTTGCTTTTCCAAATCCTTTTTGAGTTCTTCCATGGCCTGAAACTACTTCATATTTTTCTTGGAGGCTTTTGATGTAGGCTCTTTGACATTGCTGACTTCCTCTGGCAGTATGTTTTGGTCTTCTTTGTCACCAAAGAAAGATTCTAAATTCTGAGTCTGAATCTGAGTGCGTTTTCGCTGCCTGGCCACATTCCCAGCCAACTTTCTTTACCCTTGAGTTTTTTGTCGGGGTATGACTGCTTGTAGAGTAAATAGTACTTTGTTCCAAGCTTGAGGGGCTGTGCCATTGATTTCAGAGCTATTTCTATACAGCCAGCTCTGCCACGCCAGCACTCCTCCTTCCCCAAGAACCCTCAGCCTGGACCTGACTCAGATCTTAAGCAGGCTCTGCACTCCAGCTCTGATCTGCCAATTAATTCCTCCCACCAGGTGGGCCTGGGGCCAGAAGTAACTGCAGCTGTAGTTCTGTAGCTGCACCACCCCTGCTGCCCCCAGGGTGGTGGCTGAATCACAAACTCTTTTCTCTCTGTCCCCTGCAGCTTTTTCCACTAACCCTCCCTGTTGTCTTTGGTGTTTTTGGGTTGAGAAGTCTGGTAACTGCCACAGCTCACTGATTCAGGGCACTAAGGCCTGTTCCACTCGGCTCCTGATTGGTCCTGCCACTGCCCATGCTCGGCTCTGCTCCACTCTGCTCCCAGCTCCGTGTGTGATAGACCTCATCCAGTGACCATTCAGGCTGTCCTGGGCTGGATCCCTGCTTCCCTCTGCTATTTTGTGGGTTCTGCAGTTCTAGAATTTGTTCAGAGCCATTTTTTATAGGTTTTTGGAGGGACCTGGGAGGGGAGCTCATGCAAGTCCCTGCTTTTCCAGCCACCATCTATGTTAATATAATCTTTATGAAAAACCTTCTATGTTAAAGACACTGGCCTAAACACTTAAGATATAAAGGCAAAATGAAACACATTTTCCCTCAATGAGCTTACATTCCACTAGAATACCATATGTAAACAGACAATACCAATTAGTAAAGGAGCAAGGAAGAAAGAGGGGCTCAGGAAGCAAGGAAGAGACTTTATAGGATTAGCCTCAAGAAGGAGATATCCTGAGTCAACTTCTCCTTGACCACCTTCAGTTGAAGCATCTCAGAGACACCTGAGAGTAGGACCTTCCCCCTTTTCTCTCAAGTTCTTATATGACTTCCTCACATCTATAACAAATATCACAAAATTTTAAGAATTGTGTCAAGGTGGGGGTGGGGCAAAGTGGCAGAGTAAAAGCAGGGATTTGTTGACCACTCCCCCAAATCCCTCCAAATACCTGTAGAAAATGACTCTAAACAAATTCTAGAGCTATAGAACCTACAAAATGACAGAGTGAAACAAATCTCCAGCTCAAGGCAACCTGGAAGTCCAAAGACGGGTGTATCACACCAGGCTGGAAATAGAACACAGCCCAGCAGAGAAGGCCTCAGGAGATTGAATCAGTGATGGCTGTGGTGGTTTCCAGATTTCTCAACTCAAAAATGCCAAAGACAAAGTAGGTCAGTGGGGAAACTCTGGTGGAACTGGTGAGAGAAGAGTGCAGTCTGGCCCCAGCACCAGGGCTGTGGAGGTGGTGGCTGTGGCAGCAGCAGAAGCAGGAGTGGCTGCTTCTAGAGCTCCAGGCCCACAGATGGTGGGGGGATCAAAAGGCTGATCAGAGTGGGATGGCAGGGATCTCCTTGCTGGTGATAAGGCAAGATTCTCTTGCTTTGCCCTGCTTGGATCTGGGTCACAATTCTAGGTGGCCATCCTGGGGTCAGAAGGAGTGCTGGCAGGGCAGAACCTGTGGTGGCTGTGGAGAGGGAATCCTCCTCACAGGTTCAAGGCTGAAAAGAGTGCTTGTGGTCACTCACAGACTAGGAAAGGAGTAAACACCTCTCCATGGATCATACCACCTTAGAAGAACTGAAAATTTACAGGTGCCTAGAAGTATCTCTGACAACAGATGCACAAAACGTCTGAAACTTGAGACAGAGCACTCTCCACTCTGAAAGTAGAGCCCTACCTTGACAAAGAGCTCAGAAGTCTAGTAATTGGTTGGGGAAATGAGCAAACAGTGTAAAAACTCATACTATAGAATCTTACTTTGGTGACAAAGAAGATCAAAACATACAACCAGTAGAAGAAAACAAAGTCAAAGTTCCTACATCCAAAGCCTCCAAGAAAAATATTCATTGGTCTCAAGCTATGGGAGAGCTCAAAAAGGAGTTTGAAAATCAAGTAAGAGAAGTAGAGGAAAAATTAGGAAGATAAATGAGAGTGATGAAAGGAAATCATGAGAAACAAGTCAAAAGCTTGCTAAAGGAGACACAAAAAAGTACTGAAGAAAATAACACCTTAAAAAAGACTAACCCAAATGGTAAAAGAGGTCCAAAAAGCCAATGAGGAGAATGCCTTAAAAAGATGAACTGGCCAAATGGAAAAGGAGTTCCAAAAGCTCACTTAAAATTAGAATGGAGCAAATAGAAGCTAATGACTTTATGAGAAATCAAGAAATTAAAAAAACAGAACCAAAAGAATGAAAAAAATAGAAGAAAATGTAAAATATCTCATTGGAAATACCACTGACCTGGAAAGTAGATCCAGGAGAGAGAATTTAAAAATTATTGAACTACCTGAAATTCACGCTGAAAAAAAGAGCCTAGTTATCATCTTTTCAGAAATTATCAAGGAAAACTGCCCTGATATTCTAGAACCAGAGGGTAAAATAGAAATTGAAAGAATCTACCAATCATATCTTGAAAAAGATCCCAAAAGGAAAATTCTTAGGAATATTATAGCCAAGTTCCCGAGCTCCCAGATCAAGGAGAAAATACTGCAAGGAGTCAGAAAGAGTATTGTGGAAACACAATCAGGATAACATAAGATCTAGAAGCTTCTATATTAAGGGATTGGAGGGCTTGGAATATGATATTCTAGAGGTCAAAGGAGCTAGGATTAAATCCAAGAATCACCTACCCAGCAAAACTGAGTATAATAATTCAGGAGAAAAATGAATATTCAATGAACTAGAGGACTTTCAAGCATTCTTGAGGAAAAGACCAGAGCTGAACAGAAAATTTGACTTTCAAATACAAGAATCTCATAAAAAGATGATATTTGTAATTCATGAGACCTTTCTCAGTATTAGGGTGGTTGAAGGGAATATATATGTATATATCGATATATACATATATATTCCCTTCAACTACCCTAAAATATATGTGTGTGTGTGTGTGTGTGTGTGTGTGTGTGTGTGTGTGTGTGTATATGTATATATAGACAGAAGGCACAGGGTGAGTTGAATATGAAGGAATGATATCTAAAATATAAAAATAAAGTGTGAGAGAGGAATATATTGGGAGAAGGAGAAAGGGAGTGATAGAATAGGGTAAGTTATCTCACATAAAAGAAGGAAGTAAAAGCTGTTAAAATGGAGGGGAAGAGGGGGGAGGTGAAAGGAAATGAGTCAATGTTCCTCTCCTCTGATTTGGCTTAGGGAGGGAATAACATAAACACTCAAGTGGGTATCTTACCCTACAGGAAAGTAGGGGAGAAGGGGAAGCAGGGGATGATAGAAGGGAGGGCAGATTGGGGGAGGAGGCAGTCAGAAGCAAACACTTTTGAAAAGGGACAGGGTCAAAGAAGAGAATAGGGCAGGATAGGATGGAGGGAAATACAGTCTTTCACAATATCACTGTTATGGAAACGTTTTGCATAACAACACATATATAACCTATATTGAATTGCTTGCCTTCTCAATGAGGGTAGGTAGAGAGGGAAGAAGGGAGAGAATCTGGAACTCAAAGTTTTAAAAAGAAATGTTTAAAATTGCTTTTACATGCAACTGGGACATAAAATATATAGGCAATGTGGTACAGAAATCGATCTTTCCCTGAAAGAAAGAGGGGAGGGGATGAGGTGGAAGGTATGATAGAAGGGAGGGCAGACTAGGGGAAGGGGTAATCGGAATGCATGCCACCTTGGGGTGGTGGGTAGGGGAGAGATGGGGAGAAAATGTAGAACTCAAAATCTTGTGGAAATGAATATTGAAAACTAAAATTAAATTAATTTTTAAAAATTGAAAAAAGAAAAGCTTTCTAAATAGGAACAGTTCACATATCTTTGGTTAGGTGTATCTTGCATCCATATAGATACATACTTCTATACTTGTTGTTTAGACATAACTGTACTAAGGGGTTGATACAGAACAAAGTAAAGGAGTTACTGACCAGTCGGAAAGCCTTGTATGTTTCAGGAAACTGTAAAGTGAGTTTTATGATTTTAGGGTAGCTACTAGTTTCTACTAGGATTTCTAGGACACTTGGTAAGCCAAAAAAGTACTAACTTAAACATTTCATTTTATCTTTGTGTAAAATGTGAAGTGGTGTATTATACATATATTATTCCATTCAGTGCTTCATTGTTAGGTTTACTTTTTAATTAGTAAAGGAAGGAGCAGCCTTCTTACTTTGTTCTAGATCCCTTGCCTTCATGTTGGGTATTTAGGAAAAATCTCTTAAATATTCCTGTATTTCATTGGCTAAAAGGTTTTCCTCTCAAATTATTTTCAACCTTTCCAAAATGTTTTTGACTAGAAACTTTTTATAATTGTATAATACCATTCAGTTTTATGTCTTGTATTTTTTTAAAGAAAACAGCCTGTTAGAGAAATGGGTTAGAGACCATAGGTTAGAGAGACAGCATGATGGATTGGGCAGAATGTTGAAGTCAGGTTGGCCAAGCTTCAAATGCCACCTCTCACACTGTCTACCTTTGTGGCCTTGGGCAAATTACTGAACTTTCTGAGCCTCAGTTTACTCATCTGTAAAGTGGGGATACCTTCCCCTGCAGGGCAATGGTGATGCTCCCATGGGATAGTGGGTAAAAAATTTGAGAGGTAGTGTGGTACAGTGGGAAGAGGGAGGCTAAATTTGAGATTAGAGGATTTGGAATGAAATTCTACCTCTGCTCCTTTTTACCTTGATGCCCTTGGGAAAAGACAATCTTTCTGGTCCTCAGTTTCTACCTTTATAGAATGAGAGGTGTTAGGCTTGACCTAAATCAATGATCCATTGAAATTTAAAGTGCCATTTAAACAACTGTTATTAAATTGGATTTTTCATGACAATCCAGAAAACAAGAATTGTGTCAAGAAGGCCTGAAAATCCAGAATGAGCTAAAGCTCATTAAAAGCAACAAATAGGCCTGCTTTTTAGGTGTTCTCAGTAAAAACAAAATAAGAAGGGCTGGACCACCTGCTTGTTTAAGGGGAAAACTTTAACTTCAAGTAATAGGCCATTTATTAGGAAAGTGTTTATATGGAAATGTCATTACAGGAGATAACCTTTTTTTCCATCTTAACTTTCTTCAAAGAGAAGCTCCCCACAGAGAAAATTGTGATTATTTCAACAAAAGAAAAAATGTAAAGGAATGCAAGTAATTACACAAAAGAAGTAATAATGTGGCTAGTCAAATAAAATGAATGTGTGCGTATATACATATATGTATATATGTTTATGTGTGTATATATACACACACACATATTTATGGAGGGAAGTGTGACTTGGATTTCTAATTGTGTGAGTAGCATTTCTTATAATCCTTTATGGGAAAAAAGTATTGTGCAGATATAGATAACATCATATCGATTCATCTACAATATAAATTTCATTGTGCTTATCAAGCATAATTATAGACTAAAGGCTTGCTTTCAGAGTGGATTGATGCTCTATCTCTGACAATAATTTGCTGTGAGGAAGGAAGGAAGGACAGAAGGAAGGAAGAAAGAAAGAGGAAAATGTAATGGGGTGGGGGGTGGGGAGAAGGGAGGAAGGAAGAAAGAAATGTCATAGAATTCCTGAACATCTATAAAAACAACTTCCTCACTATGCAGTTTTGGAAACTGATACGAAGTGGTTTTGCTTGAAGTCACATAGTAAGTTAGTGTCCCAAACAGGACCCAAAAGCCCTGATTTTTAAACAGATAAACCAGAATTTTCACAACCAAGGAAATCTTTCAAAGGTGTCACCTCAGGAGGCATCACACATTAAACTAGCTTTAGAGCTCTTCTTGGAACCCCGGCTCTATTGTCCAACATTCATAACAACCCTAATTTTCATCCAGCATTTCTTTCATCTCCTTATTTTTGCAGGTACTGGGCTTTCTCCTACAGAAAAAATCTCTGGCAGCCAGCTCCAGTGATAACCTTCCTCCCATTCATCCCAATTCAGAGAACTAAAGGGAGAAAGGATGCTTCTAGGTCCTCACTACCATTTCCAGAATATATCACCATTGTCCAATGATGGTTCCTCTTTCAAGATCTACCTAATCTATACCATCTTCTTCTCAACTTCATCACTGTCATTTACCAACTTCCCAATGGTGTCACAGAGATTAGTACCTGGCTCATAGTCTTCTCCATATTAGTCCCTACCATTTTCCTTGGGGACTTCATTGGTTTCTTTTACCAATCTATTCCTCAATTCTTCATCCTCCTCAAGTCCAAAGTCATCCTCCTCCACACCACTCTAGCTATATACCAACATGGCCATAACTCACATCTAACCATCTCTGGGAATTATACCACCCCCAAGATCTAAGACTTTAAAATTACACATTTTTGGCACACCAACCTCCTTCTTGGCCCTTATAACATTTAAGCACTTGACCCATTGCTATATTCTAGTTTATCAGTTCCATTCTGTATTCACTGACTTTTATATCCACTCTTGATATTTATAGTTTGGCACTTTAATGCTTCCTTGGCAATTACCCTAGAATCTCTTGCTACCCTAAAACTTTTACCATTTCCACCTTTAAATCCTCGTCTCTGGGTAACATCCATCATCTTCACTAGTACTGTAGAGCTAGAGAAAAATTTTTAAAAACCAAATTCATTTCACCAGCTGCAAATTCATGGTATATAACCTTATGAGAGCCCTTGATGCTACTCTACAAGCCTATGACTCTACTCAAATGAACTCCATTATCTCTTTCCTTAGGACATTTTTCCCCTAAAACTTCTTCTTTCACTTCAGACTAATCACAGCCTTCATCCCACAATAAGAGATACTTTTGCTTCCTACTTCACTTAGAAAACTAAGGCAGCAGCAGTCTGCTCAGTTGAGACCCCTTGCCTAAGAATAAAAAGGTAGTTACACATTCAAAGAACCAAATAGAGTGACTGTTGAACCCAAAACTGTAGCCCTTGAGAATCAAGGGAATTTTTCCAAAATTTGTGTGCATCCTTATCTATAATAGGTAATTCATTAACATAATATTCAAAGGTTCCTGTAGTCCATTTATAAAGAGTTTAAATTCAAAGACACTTTGTCCTCCTGAGTATAAAACACTACAGGTGACAATGTTAAGAAGCCACTCATGTAGCTATAATCTTAGCAGAAGTGACCAAATTCAAGTCTTCTTGACTCCAGGCTCAGTGTTCTACTCACTGTACCACCCAGCTCACATTTTAATGGGGGAGAGGTCATATAAATAATGAGTTACATATGCTAAATACGCAGAGAAGATGAAAATAATCTGAAAGGGGAAGGCATTGGCAACTGGGGGTGGGAGGGAGCTGGGAAAGTCCTCCATATACTTTTTAACATATATTTGAATAGTTGTTTCTATTCAGCTCAATGATCATTGATTGTTACTTTTAAAAGATTGCTTTGCCTCATCATTCCTTAAAATTTGTTTATTGCTCTTTTTTAAACATTCTAGGAAAATGGGTACAGGCTTATGTTGATACAGATTCAGGGATATTTTCTTTTTTCCTGTTGTAATAGTACAGAATAGTGTGAACCTGCCTGGTCAACTTATATCATTCAGATTGAAGAGGGGTTTGTTCTCTTCTTTCCCCCTTCTCATTTCCCCATTGTTATTGACCTCTTCACACTTTCTGAAGGGCTGAATTTGCCTGAAAATTTATACTGTACTGAAAATTGCTATTTTACTTCTTGATGGAAAGTATGAAACTAATAAAGGTTTTGGTTGAGAGGAGATTAAAAATGAACAAGAAATGGATTCTATACTATCCAGGTGATTTGGAACAAGATAGAAACATTCTGTCGTTTTGAACCGTATGGGATCATTTTAACAGCATGTGAGGAAGGCATAATGCCAGTGTTTTCTGGCCCCTGCTGCACAGTTCGATTTTATAGAGGAGCTGGGTAAAAAGAATATTTCAATCTTCTTTGATTTAGGACTGAATTCAATAGTGGAGTGGGCCACGAATAGCCTCTGGGCTAGCGTACATAGCTGTTGTGAAGGTAGGATATCGTTGTAATGGAAGACTGAAATGATTTGTACATCTTCAAGAACTCTTTATGCTAAAACCAGAGAAGCTTATATAGTCTTGACTTGCCTTGATGATGATTTCACCATGAGAAGGAAGAAGAGAAAAAGGGAACTGCCATCTGAAGAACACAATGTACCTGAGTTGATTCTTTGTCACTGTCACATTATACCTTGTAGAAGACTTAACTAGTTTATAAATTATATCTTTCTGATTAGATTGTAAGCTTTTGAGAGCAGGAACTTATCTTTTTTTTTACTTTATTTTTATCTTTGTATCATGAGTATCAAGCCTTAAACATAGTAGGTGTTTAATTAAATTGAACATATAAATCAAATTGGATTGAATTTAAATTATTAATGAAGCAAATATGATCAAAACTCTGGGAAGAAGTAGATAACAAGGAAAACACTGGTCATTTTTTGAAGTGTACCACAGATTTTAGGAGAATAGATTTCAGAGTTCAGGAAAAAGATAGTGAGGCCTTTTCAAGGCTTAAGATTTTAGAGAATATAGAGATCTTAATGTTGGGCATATTTCTCAAGGCTGTCAAAGATAGAAAGAAAAGTTTATATGTACTAAAATATCCAAAATAGCATTTATTAAGTAGTCTTCAGGTCCAGACATTATACTAAGCACAAAATTTTTTTAAAAAGACAAAGCATGTTCTCTTCTCTGAAAAAGCTCACAACCTAATGAAGGATAAAATTCCAAATAATTATTTAAATACAAGATATGTACAGGGCAAAAGGGAGTGACCTTAGATATAAGGCAGTAGCAATAGGGGTGGAGAATTTGAAAAGGGAGTTTGAAGTAAAGGGCAGAAAAAATATCACAAAGAAGATAGAAAACCAGGAAACCTGGGAGCAAATATGAGAAGGGTATTTCGGACATGAGAAAAAGTCAGAGAAAATAAGGAGTGGCAGCAAATAGATCATGTCTGAGGAACAGTAGTCACTGTATCATAGAATATGTGAGTAGGAGGAAAGGGTAAGATGACCAGAAAGTTGGGAAAAGATCATCCATGTTGTGAAGTCTTTAAAAACAGAGGTTTTTATATTTAATGGTAACAAGGAACCCCTGGAGTTTGTTAAGTATATGTGCCTTTGTGGGGGTTAGGGAAAAAGGGAGGGAGGGAGGATATACCATCAGATCTGCTTTTTAGGAAGATCCCTTTGACAATCAGTTGGACAATGGACTAGAGTACAGGGAGATAAAATAGGACAGCCAAGCAAAAGGCTGTGGCAATCCTAACAGCCTGAAGAATGGTGGCAGCAGTGTCTGCGGAGAGAAGGAAATGACTATCTCTAGGTGGGGTGAGGGGGAGAGAAGAAAAAAAATGAAATTTACATGGTAACTTTATTATATATTTAAAAGGAATAGCAAGTTGTACATAATAATTTGCAGTTTTATGTGCAATCATCTTTTTTATTATACTATGTTATGGAATTGTTTTATTCCATTAATTAAAAATAAAATAAATGCAACATAAAAAGAGATATTGTAAAACTCCAAATGATGACTTGTTAACAGATTGCATATACAAGGTGAATGCAAGTGAGGAGCTGCGGGTGATATTAAGGTTGTAAGACTAAGTGACAGGAGAGGCAGCTAGGTGGCACAGTGAGTAGAGCACCAGCCCTAGAGTCAGAGGACCTGAGTTCAAATCTGGCCTCAGTCACTTGACAGACTTAATAGCTGTGTGACCTTGGGCAAGTCACTTAATCCCAACTGCCCTGCCTTCCTCCTCCAAAAAAAAAATAAGACCGGGTGACAGGAAGGATGGTGTGGTGCCTTGGACAGTAAAAGATCAGTAAAATGGATTGGGGTGGAAACATAAGGAATTTTACTTTGGAAATGTTTCCCCTGAGGAATCTTTGGGATATCTGGTTCCAGGGGTTGAAGTGGCAATTGGAGATTCAAGCCTAGATATTAAGACAGAGGTCAGAGCTGGAAAAATAGATATGAAAATCATTTCCATGATGATGATAGTTGAATTTACTGGAGCTGATGATATCATTCAAGCAAGACAGTAGAAGAGAAGAAAAAATCCCAACTCTCAGCCTTGTAGGAAACTGCGACCGAATAAACTGGAAGAAAATCTGTCCAGGAAAATGAGAAAGGTTCACATGTGGAGGAGGAAAACCAGAAAGAGGCCAGTGAGACAGCATGGGGAGCTCAGCATCTAAATAAGATTTTTAAAAGCTGTGTATAGATGGATTGTTTTTTCTATTTAAGTCATCAGGCCCAGTTGAATTAGATTTCATATTATTGAAAAACCTTGTGGCTTTGTAGCAAAACTGCCATTATGGCAATCTTCAGTGCTGGGGAACAGTATTTCAATGTTCAAGATTTCACTAAAGGCACTAGGATGTAGTTTAGACTGGTTTTGTGACTCGAACTCATTGAGGCCAAGGAGGTGCTCTATTGTCATTTTCTTATTTAGCTTGTGCATCAATTCCCTGTTAAATACTCTAATGTACAATTACCAGTCTGAAAATTGCTATTCTTTTAAGAAAAAAATCTAAGTAAAATATAAGTAGAGAATTTCTGCTCAATCTCCCAGTTACCTGTTAACATAATCACTAACAACCTAATAGAAATTATAGCTCTCCTTTGAGCTTTGAGCTCCTTCTTCTTGTACTCTATCTAGCTAAAAAAGCACCTATCCCTTTTTTGTCCTTTGCATTAACTGAAAACTTTCCCACTTCTTTTCTGTATTGGTTTTCTCAATATTAGTTTTACAATACTCAGATTTTATTAATTTATCATCAATTTCCTGTTGAGATATTTGTAATCAATATCTCTATTTCCCCTTAATAATATTTTTTCCAATTACATGTAAAGATAGTTTTCAACATTCAATATCTTTATGCTAAATGGAGTGGAATGGAAGTGTATTCTCTTATTAGTTTTTCATCCTCTTGTCATTTTTCACCATTAGTAGATATTTTCAGCTAATATGCCTCTTATTTTAATTGAGGCCATGTATCAGTAATGCAATGATAACAATGTAGATGATAATTGTCAAAATGCCTATGTAGTTCTGTATCGCAAAGTATACAAGACTCTCCACATAGAAGGTAGAAGTAAACCATTTATTCAGACAACAGAGAACCATATCCCACAAGTCATTTATCCAACCTATCAGAGCAGTAAAACATTCCATACACAATATCACAACCTGGAGCTTCGCCATCTCAAAACCTTTCCAATTCCCTGCTGGGGTCATCTCCAAAACACATAATACAGCTAAGTCACAGTCTGTTCAGCTCTAGCTATCATGATGGCAGCCATTAGCAGCCATAACTTCTCTCTCTCTCTCTCTCTCTCTCTCTCTCTCTCTCTCTCTCTCTCTGTCTCTCCATTTCCTGTGACTTAACTTCCTTTTCCTTTCAGGAAGCTTCTCCCACCACATGTGACTTAGGCTTCCTATGATGTAAGCAGGTCAGATGGCCTATTAATGAGTGGGAAAGATCTTCAAATCTAAATTGCTATTACAGGCCATTAGACAAGAGCTTCCTCTTCTCCCCTTCTTTTCATCTCAGAATCCCTTTTCTTCATTTCTAATTCTTTCCTCTTTTCCCATCTTTACTTTCAATGGAGTGGTCATTCTCCTTGCCAAGGCAAAGCTCTCTACATGTGTCCTTGATCCCATCCTTTCACACTTTTTCCAGAACAATGATATTTCAATCATGCTCCATCTCCAATCTTCAACCTCAGCCTTCAAATGGTTCATTCCTCTCCTGGTCTACTTCTGTTTCTCTGGAATTTTTCCCCAGACCTAAGCTTCCTTCTCACCCTGGAAATTCTCTCCATCCCTGTCAAGTTTTCACTCTAGAAGATCTCTCCTCCCTGTGGCCCCATTATATTAATAGCAAGGTTTTTTTTCTTCTTTCCAGAACTTCCATTTTGAGGAAGGACCAAGACTAGCCATATTTCATTCTTTTTTGGGCTTCAATTCTGACATTCTACACTCAGTCACCATTCCTGCATGCATGCATCTTCTTCTGCCTGCTTTTCAGTTTCTTTTCATATGTTCTATTTCCTTATAAAACTCCTTAAGGTTGGGGACCATATTTATTTTCATTGCATTTATATCCCTAGCAATTTAGAACATTGCCTGGTACCATAATTTGTTGTTGTTGTTGTTCAGTTGTGTCCGACTCTTTGCAATCTCATGGACTATACATTTCATGAAGTTTTGGTGGTACATAGTATTTAATAAATGCTTGTTGCTATGCCTCCCCTATTCTTAAAAACAAAACAAACAAAAAAAACCTTTACTAGATCCAACCATTCCCATAAACTGTTACCTTATACTTCTCCCTTCTGTCTTAGGAAATTATAAAGCTTCTCTGAAAAAAAAATAAAAAAGAAAGGACTCATCATTTTAATACAAGTATTCTCTTGGTGTTGTTTGACTGCCAATCATGGAACACTACAATCTCAGATAAATTAAAAATGAATGTTGCAAAAAGGGAAATGAAAAAAAGAAGAATGGTGGGTGTGAGTTGACTATACTATATAACAAATAAAGAACTTCAGAGAAGACCCATAATATAGAGGTTATCAGGGCAATGGATGAGCAAATGATGGAATACCCAGTGGTAGAAATAAGGGATAATTTGTGGACTGCTCATGTTTTTCCCAAGTCTCTCCTCCAGATGTCAGACAAAAGTTAGAAAACCCCCAGAACATTGGGTGGACATGGATTAATGTAGCACATAATGGGAGCTGAAAGGGTGTGATAGAAACAGTGTTATAGAGAATGCCCAGCTCTTGACTACTCAAATCCCTCACAAATCACTAAATAGAAGCACACCTTCATCACACTTGAAGCCGTGACAGCTGGATCCACAATAAAATAGAAAATGATAATCATAATAAATCATGGTAAATGTAAAAATCTATTCTCTGCTGTTTTGAGGGGACATGAGATGTTGTGTATCTAAAAAGAAAAGGAATAAAAGCGAGCCTTCTTTGGGACCATTTAAAAGATGATAAATGTAAGAAATTATGTGTATGTTTTCCTAACTTTTAAAGACATGTACATTCTGCAGCACCTGCAGGTGGTTTTGAGCTAACTGGTAACAAAATTAAACAAATACTTAATATTGTACTCTATATACCAAACTGGGAGAGTAGGATCACATTAATTTTTCTATATTCTTATAAAAATGAATGTAAAAAAATCAGTTTTACATAACAAATGTATCTTGGGCTTCCAAACAAGTTGAAAAGATGCTAGGGTTTTTCATAACCAACAAATAAAACACAGTATTTAGCTAAAAGAAATTTCTGACTCTCATAGCTTGCAGCTAATTTTGAGATAGGACACATTTAACATATCACACTATGCTCCTTTTTTGTTTTGAAGTCATTTCCACCTCCAAACCAAATGCTTGCTGCATAGAAAAGCCTTCTCTCTTTGTTTAAAAAAAAGGAAATCTCAAGCATGAATTTAAAATCCAAAATTCTAGCTATGTGATGAGGTCTGAGAAAAAAACCCTTATTTGCCTAAGTTGTTTTTTTGCCTTTTTTAAGAATTAGGTTCAGACAAGTTTCTATGCCTATAATGTTGATCTTCTTGGAAAAGTTCAAGATAACTTATATTCACTATTATAGAATTTCATTTTAAGAGTTCTCACCAGGAATTCAATCCAAAGTTTCTTACCAGGAAAAAAAATGTTTTCTTAAATAGCCACTTTGCATTTAAAAATAAATTTTAAATTGTGATATAATTGAGAAGAGTCAGTATTTTTCAAGGGGAAATAGTCTTCAACACCTATTAAACTATCTATTACATTGTGGGTGATAGTAGATGTAGGTGCCATTATTTCTGCACTCTGATGTCATCTCTGTATTCCTTTATTGTCAAAACTGTCTCAAAGCCAAGTTTCTATAGCTCATAAAGAAGGTGCTGAAAACTCTAATTGAAGAATAGTTAGATTTTCATCAAATAAGGGAATATGACCTTGTAATGTGTGGATGTCAGGATAGCAGCAAACCAAAATGCTTTATAATTGTGTACCTAAGTTTCAAGTTCCAAAATAATTAGGGCTCTCTCATTACTAATCTTGATATGGACAGCAAAGTTTGAAAGAGGAAAACAAAGCTATACAATACATACCAAATAAATCCTATTTGGAGTAAGTTTTTTAACAACTCAATTACATTAGTTTATTTTTAGCCTTTAAAGAATTGTTTCCTAATTCCCATTAATATCTTCATTATCCATTTTCTGTAATCCTCCCATCCTCTTATGCTTTACTCTTCCAAAGTGTTTGAGATGTCAAATATAGAGAAAAGAAAATCAAATGGTGTCTTTTTTTTCCTCAGTAAAAATATGAAATGAGGCCCTCTGATTAGTGGGGTGTGACACAGCAGGTAATGTGAGAGTCATGAGAAAAAAATAAAAAATCTATATGGAGATAGTCTATTAATGAAGCATGAAAAGTTTGCCCTGATATAGTGAGGGTTCATTTGAGATTAGAAGGTATAAATTAGTAGTGCATAGTCAGCACCATTTTTGAACTTCTCTATCACCATTCAACAGAATAGTAAAGAGACTGAAGATGGTTGTTGGAGCATTTAGGGTTTGTAAAGGCATAAATATCTATAAAATCAGTGAGCAAGGCATCTGAACCTACAAGACAGTTTATATATCATGTGTATATATCTAAGTCTATATCTATCTATCTAGAGAGAAAGAGCAGTGTTTATTAGCTTTGAAGGAGAATAACTTCCATTCATGGGCAAAGCAACTGTATCTGGTTATTCAGTGCTTGCGTCTGTTTTCTCCAAAGCGGTAGTTCCATGGTATATGACAGAATGAAGCAAGGTAAAAGGAGGACAAAGACAAAAAACATATTATGCTTTTCTTTGAGAGAATGATTTTCTCAGTATGCTTTCTTAGTTATGTCACATCTCTTTGGAAGTATGTCATTGGCAAACATCCTAGTACTACATTTATATGTACTGCAATGAGGTATGACAGGAAAATCTTAGCCCTAGAAGAGAATACATACCAATGAGGAGATAAAAGATTGGCTTTATTCCTTTCCATGTTATACTATCCAGAAGTAGGCTCTAGTCAATAATTGACCCTGATGACCCCCCCCCCCCAAAACTAGAGAATAAGGATATGGAAAGGTATGGAATACGTGTCTACATAAATATTAAGCAGAATGAAAAACACTATGATAAATTCACACTATCTGGGTGATTACATATCAATGCAATATTATCTAACTCAGAATCAGAAAACAAAGGAAAGAGATGAACATGAATACAGAATTGTTCAGAAAATTACCTTTGAGTTGTTAAGGGATTTTAAGGCAGAAAGGAATTGATACATTTGCTTTCTTCATTAATGCTTCATCTTCCAGATGTCTTTCTTCTATTCCAAATAAATATTCTAATGTCTCTGTGCTTGGGAATTACAGTGGACTTTTTGTTTGTTTGTTTGTTTGTTTTATTTTATATCTCACAGTGTTTGATACTCCTTACTCATGATAAAGATGCCAGTTATTCTAAACCAGGGGTGGGGAACCTGTGGCCTTGAGGCCCCATGTGACCTTCTGGGTCCTTGGGTGAGGCCTTTTGACTGAGTCCAAGTTTTATAGAACAAATCCTTTTATTAAGGGGATTTGTTCTATGAAGTTTGAATTCAGACAAAGGACCACACTTGAGGACCTAGAGGGTCACCTGTGACCTTGAGGCCACAAGTTCCCCAGCCCTGTCTAGACTCTTACCTTGGCAGCAAGACTAGGGTAAATTGTTTAGTATCACTTTTATAACATTTTAAAACTTTGCTTATCTTACAAGAATGGAATTTACAAAGATTAGAAGCATCAAAAGGAGGTTAGACAACAGCTCCAATGTGAAGGGAGGGACCTGCTTACTCAAAGAGGAGAATTTGATCTAGAAGAGATTTCAAAAATTGTGGGTTTATTGATTACATTTGGGAAACACAGATAGCACCTTATCCTCTGCCAAATGCAAAACACATGTTGTTTTCAGATGTTCCAATGATTTGAGAATGGCAACTGCTTCTAAAGCTTCCTAGCAGTGTCTCTTGTCATACGTACTGCCAGGAGTATTAGCATGGGGTCCACTAATGAGAGCAAGAAAAAAGCTGAGATAATAGCCTCAGTATCAACATCTAAGGACAAGCACTGATTCTATAAACAGTAGAGTATTTATTTTAAATGCTGTAGTCCATCCATTGAAGTTGTTATTAGAACTTCCAGTGTGGATAGGTGATGATAAATAATGATGACCACATATATGCTTTGTAAATGAGACTCTTCTGGGTGAGACAGAAAATAGAAATAACCGGAAGGAAATCCTTTTATTTAGATAAAGAAGAGATGCCCTGCCTTTTCCAGCTGCTATCATCATTGCAAGATCCAACAGAGAGTATAACAGTAGTGTTGCCACAATTTCATACCTTTTCCCCCCCTCTCTCATTCTAATTAATGTAGGTCTGAGGAATTGTACTTTGCAGACATGACAGAAACTCAGGAGTGTAGAAACATGTTACCTGCTGCTGCCTTCCTCCTTCTTTTTTTACCTCCATCTAAAATTGTTATTACCCGAACAACCAAGCAGAGGTTCCATTAAACTCTAATTCTTTTTTCCATAATATTTTCTCACACATCCAGAGGCTTTACTTAAGAACTTGACATATTACAAAAGGAAGACATGGAGGAAGAGGCCCAAAGCCTCTTGAAATCAATTTATTGTGCAATTAGTGAAGCACAAAAATTTATATTTATGGTTAAACTTAGGCCACTGGAAAATTTGCTGATCAGGTTTACGACAGAAAATCAATAAAATTTGCAAGAAGGAAAATCAGGAGGTAGAAATGTTTCATTTTCTTGTGATCCCATTGCCTAGCATAGTATCTGGCATATAATAAGCAAAAACTTATTAAATGCTTATTGATTTATTTATATCAATATTGTATCATAAGAAAAGGGACCTAATTATTCACACGTTGGGAAACCCTAGACCCAAGTCACACCTAGGTTTTGTTGAGGTTTCTAAATTAACAATTTTACTCTTGGTTGGAAACAGAGTCAAGGATAACAAACTTAAGCCCTCTTGGGTTAGGTCTCCCTTATTAGTCCTAGATCTATATAAGCCTAGAGTCCTTGAGGAAGCCTGTCACATGGATGACAGGTGGGTATAACATACTATTTATACCTGTGTGAATTTCAGATCATATATAAATCATTTCTTTTATCCACCCTTCCTGCTTTTAGTTGCTATATGTAAATTATACAAAAGCCATGCAGATATCTTCTTATATTCTATTCATTATATAACTCAAACCCTTAGGAGTTTATACTACAAACATCCATTCAAGAGTGACTGTTGTTGATGACCCTACGGTTAGTCATCTAATAGTCAGTAAAAATTGATTATGCATGTTGGTGATGTTGGTATGTCACTTGCTCTAGAGAGCAGGGGTTTGTAACCTTTTGATTTTCTTGGCCCATTTGGAAGTGTGGTGACACCTCTAGCTCTCTTCTCAGAAAAATACTCTTTAACGCATAAAATTCGCAGGGAAGTCAAGATGGTGGTATATGCAGCAACTTAGATGAATTCTCCCAACATTCCCCTCTGAATAACTTTAAAATAATGTTTTAACTCGATTTCTGGAGTGGGAAAGAACAAAAGTTAGGGTGAGACATTTTTCCAACCCAAGACAACTTAGGTGGTTGGAAGGAGAGGTCTGTGACACCAGGTTGTCAACCTTAAGTGGCCTTAGAAGTGGCTGTGACAGCAGGATAGCAGCAGCACCATCAGGAGTTCTCAGAGCAGAGAAAGTAAGGGGTTCAGACAACTACTCAGAAAGATGTTATCCTTTGCTGGCACTGAATGCAGGACTTTGTTGCATCACCTATTTACAGTTCCAGTTCCAGAGCCAAAAGGAACACTAGCACTTGTGGCTGTAATGGATCAGGAGCCCTGGTTAAGGTTCCAGGCACAGAAGAGTGCTCATGGTAACTTACAAGAGAGCAGGTACCCATGTTCAAGACAGAAAGGAACTCTAGTGCCTGTAGTTAGTATGTAAAAATGAAAAGGGTGAACGTATCACCAATAAAGATAAAATTAAAGAAATTATTAGGAACTATTTTGCCCAATCATATGCCAATACATCTGACAATCTCAGTGAAAAGGATCAATATTTACAAAAATATAAATGGCCCAGATTAACAGGAGAGGAAACAAAATACTTATATAACCCCATGTTGAAAGAAAGAAAGTGAACAAGCCATCAATGAACTCCCTAAGGGAAAAAAAAAATCTGTAGGGCCAGATGTCTTCACAAGTGAATTCTACCAAACATTTAAAGAATAATTATTTGCAATGCAATATAAACTATTTGGAGAAATGAGAAATAGACAAAGAAGTACATGACATAAGCATGGTGCTGATATCTAAACAAGGAAGAGCAAAAACAAAGAAAGAAAACTATAGACCAATTTCTTTAATGAATATTGATGCAAAAAATTAAATAGAATATTAGCAAAGAGATTACAGCCATAGATCACAAAGATCTTACACTATGATCAGGTGGGGTTTATACCAGATATACAAGGCTGATTCAATATTAGGATAACTATCAGTATAAGTAGTCGTACAAACAAAAATTGTATGATTACATCAGTAGGTGCAGGAAAAAAAAAAAAAAACTTTTGACAAGATACAACACTCATCCCTTTCAAAAATACTAGAAAGCATAGGAATAAATTCAGCTTTCCTTTAAATGATAAGTAATAGTAAAATCATCATATCACACATTATTTATGATGGAGATAAGATAAAAGTCATCCCAATAAGATCAGAGGTGAAGCAAGGTTGCCCATTACCAGCACTGTTATTTAATATTGTACTAGAAGTGCTCATTATAGCAATGAGAGGAGAAAAAGAAATTTAAGGAATTAGAACAATCAATGAGGAAACAAAACTATCACTCTTTGTAGATGATATAATGGTATACTTACAGAATACTAGAGAATTAACTAAAAAAACTTCTTGAAATAATTAATAACTTGAGCAAAATGGCAGGATACAAAATAAATCCACATAAATCATTGGAATTTCTATGTATTACCAACAAAGCCTAGCAGCGAGGACAGAAAGAGAAATTCTGTTTAAAGTAACTGTAGACAAGATAAAATATTTGGGCATCTACCTGCTAAGACAAACCCAGGAACTATATGAACACAATTACAAAACACTTTCGCACAAATAAAGACAGATATAAAAAATAGAGAAATATGAATTGCTAATGCATATAAAAATGGCAATCTACTTAAATTTATTTATTCAGTTACATATGAAACTAATTAGCAAAAACATATAGAGAGCAAAAAAATAATAACAACAACAAAACAAAATGAAATTAATCTGGAAGAGCAAAAGATCAAGAATATCAAGGGAATCAGTAAAAAAAAATGTGAAGGAAGTTGGCTTAGCACTACCAGATCTCAAACCGTTTTACAAAGCAGTAACCATTAAAACAATATGGTACTGGCTAGGAAATGGAGTGGTAGATCAGGGGAATTAATTAGGTGCACAATACACAGTAGTAAATGATCATAGTAATCTACTGTTTGATAAATCCAAAGGATCCAAGCTTTTGGGACAAGTATTCAATATTGAATAAAAATTCCTGGGAAAACTGGAAAACAGTTTGGCAGAAACTAGGTAGAACAACATCTCACACCACATACCAAGATAAGGTTAATGGGTACATAATTTAGACATAAAGGGTAATGTAATAAGAAAATCAGAGGAGCATGGAAAATATTAACTCTCAGATCTATGGATAAGGATGAATTTATGACCAGAAATAGAGAGGATCACAGGAAACAAATCGGATAATTTTGATTTTTGTTGTTTTGCTATTGCTTAGTTGTTTCAGTCATGTTCAATTCTTCATGTCCCTGTTTGGGGTTTTCTTGGCAAAGGTACTGGGGTGACTGACATTTGTTCTCCAGCTCATTTCACAGATGAGGAAAGTGAAGCACATGGGGTTAAGTGACTTGACCAAGATCGTAAAGGTAGAAAGTATCTGAGGCTGCATTTTATCACAGATCTTCCTGATTCCAAGCCTAGTTCTCTATTCACTGTGCAACCTAGTTGTCCTAATTTTGATTACATAAAATTAAAAAAAATCACATTAACAAAACCAATGCAGCTAAAATTAGTATTAAAGTAGGAAATGGGGAAAATTTTTAAGGCAAGTTTCTCTGACAGATATATCATTTTCAAATTTATAGAAAACTGAGTCAAATTTATAAGAATGAATGATTCCCCAATTGATAATTTTTCAAAGGCTAAAAACAGGAAATCTTCAGAAGAAGAAATCAAAGTTATCTGTAGACATATAAAAATGCTCTGAATCACCATTGATTAAATAAATGCAAATCAAAATAACTCTAAGGTACCACCTAACATCTATCAGATTGGCTATTATGACAGAAAAGTAAAATAACAAATGTTAGAGGGGATGTGGAAAAGTTGGTATACTAATTGGTGCAGTTGTGATCTGATCCAACGATTCTGGAGTATTTGCAGCTATGTACAAAGGGCTTTGACTGAGCAATTCCACTTAGGTCTACATCCCAAAGAGACAAATAATAATAATAATAATAATAATAATAATAATAACAATAATAACACTAGAGAGAATGTCTTCTGAGTCTTTTAACACTTTACGAGTACTAGTGCAACACTCGTGTCAATATTATGCCATATTCTTGCTAAGTAACTGCTCCACTTCCATTTCTAATCATATATGTGCTTGATAACATCTTTTATCCCACTTTTGACATGCAAATACTCATTGGTAGTATGATTCACTCCAATTACAACCATTATTCCATGCTCCTATGTTCATCTGCAGTATTGACTCTTCTGAAATCAAGATATGCCATGATATACAACCATATGGCATCCCTGAGAGAAAATAGGTATTAAAAGGGCAGATTTGGAGATAAAGAGTTTTGGATGGTTGAAAATGTTATGTAAATTCCCAATTTAATTTTGATATTTTCATAGAAACTGAGTAAAATGAGCTGTCTAATAGAGAAAAGGAATAGAAAGAGGGAAAAAAACAGTGAAAATACCCTTTGAGAGGAACATAATGGAATCATGCTCCTAACCAATGTGAAGGTAAACACCGACATGGTATTGTTCTCAGTCTTCCTTTTCTCTCTTTCCCCTTCCCTCTTTATATTTGATACATACACATTAACTACCTCTGGTAATTTATATGAGTACAAACCATATTAGCAGAAGGAATCTAAAAGGTATTCCAGGAACTATGAGGTATTGGATGTGAAACTGAAGAATTCAGTGCCAAGGTGGTGTTTTTACCAATAATTACAAAAGATGGCAAAAACTTTGGAGGAGAAAAGTAGACTTTGGAAATAAACAGTGGTTAAGAGGATGATGTCTGTGTAACAGTAACCACACCGGCCTACCCAGGATGGCTGCTAGTGCAGGTTCTTTTATCTGCTTTACTAGGAAAGACAGCTGTTTCTGGGGTCAATGATATTCTTTAATTAAACAGAAAACAATACAGAAAAGAGAAATAAAGACCAACAGATAGGGCTCTAATGCCTGAATCAAAGCTTTACATCCATCATTGAACTGAGAGAGCCTTTACCTCTGAGGAGTCAGGGAGCTCTGAACATACAGCCACTCAGAGTCTCAACCAGGGAATCACAGCATCTTTCTCATAAGCAAGCCCCAAAGCAAAAGCTCACCTCTCAGAATGTATACTCTTTCAGCTAATAGGCTCAGAGCCAGAACCCTCCTGACTCAGTGCCTAATTAGAAATTAACAAAAGGTGTATCAGCCTTCCTACAAGCAAGCAAGCTTCCCTTAATGGGCTATTGATGGGTGGGGAAGACCTTATTCCTCATTAACCTTACAGTCCGAGAACAGGATTTGGATTTCCAGACCCTAGTGTAAAAGACAGGAACTAGCTCTAGGATTAAATATACCTAATGAGTCCTGGTAAATAAATATTTTAGTGGAATATTAGGAATTTATTCAAAAGGCTTTAAACTAAAAGGACATATGAAGAAAGAAAATGCCCCCCACCCCTTTAATCTATTAAAGTAGATATCATCCATAATAGACATAATGCCAATCAGTCAAATATTTGCTCAGTGCCTACACTGTGCCAGAAACTGTGCTAAGTGCTGGGGATACAAAGAAAAGGCAATGATGCTCTCTGCTCTCAAGGAGCTCACAGTCTAATGGTGGAGACTACTTGCAAATAACTATGTACATGCAAGATATATACAGGACAAATTAGACATACTTAACAGAGAGAAGGCACTAGAATTAAGGGGTGGGGGTGTCAGGAAAGGCTTCCTGTAGAAAGTAGGAATGTAGCTGAGACTTGGAGGAAGCCAGGGAATCCAGGGGAAGGAGATGATGAGGAAGAACATTCCAAGCATGGGGAGAGCCAGTGAAAATGGTGTGAGGTCAGGTGTGAGATGTAGTATCTTATACGAGGAAAAACAAGGAAGTCAATGTCACTGGATTGCAGAATACATAGTGGAAGGGGTGGGGCATGAGGTATAAGAAGATTGTAGATAGAATAGTACTTAGCCATCCAAACAGATAAGATCCAAGAAAGGCACTAGCAAAAAACACCATGACCTCAGATAGCTTTATACTCTTATCATTCAGTGGTGTCCAACTCTTTGTGACCCTCTATGGGGTTTTCTTGACAAAGATACTGGAGTGGTTTACCCTCTCCTTCTCCCCAGTGAGACTTGGGAGACTAGGGCCTCTGTCTGAGCAGCATTATCTTGGTTCCCTGAAGAGCCATAGGTTGTGGGGACTAGTAATTTAAAGATCCCAGGACTCAGAGACAGCTAAACTAGAGGGATCCATGAGGGATATGTTGAGTATGCAAAAACAAGGATGGGGATATTAGCAGAAGGATTCTAGAAAGTATTGCTAGGGATTGTGGGTTACTGGGGGCAGCCAGGTAGCACAATGGATAGAGTGACAGATGGACAGTCAGGAAGATGGATCTTCCTTGGGCAAGTCACTTAACCCTGTTTGCCTCAGTTTCTTTACTGGAAAATGAGCTGCAGGGGGAAATGGTAAACTGCTATAGGATCTTTGCCAAGAAAACTCCAAATGGGGTCACAAAGAGTCTTACCCTACTGAAACAACTGAACAACATGATGTACTGAACAAGAAATTGAATAGTTCTGCATGAAGGAAGGATGCAAAACTGTGATTGAGTCTTCAATTCTGCTTGTCACACACCCCCTCCATGATAAACTCAGCCTTTTTCCTCCCCAAGTCACCACCCTCCATTTCTACTATGCTCACTGAAACCATTCCTCAGGTGTGGTGCAGTAAAGTGATTTCTGGATTCTTAGTTAAACAACCTCAGTTTGAAGCCAAGTAATGCCCACTGGGTCTGTTCCTCTAAGATTCCCTCTATCCCTCGGTATTCACTAAATATGAACTTTCACCTGAGGACATGCAATCTCATCTTCTTTAAGACTGGCTGCTTTTTGTCTCATGCTGTAACAACAGTGTTTCTAGCAGCTGTTGTGGGGGTGAAGGACCAACAACGAAAGCACACAGGAAGCCTGCTAGCATGGATTCTTTGATCTGCTTTTCTATGGGAAGCAACTTTAAGGAATTAACAATCTTACTTTAATTAAACATACATATACCATTCACTTAGTTCAGGGGGAAAAGCCAGCAGCCCTGCACTTCAGAGCAAATACAAACAGAAATCACAAGCATACATTTTATAAACAGAGCGTATACACATAGAAATCAACAGACAGGCATCTACCTGTCTGACCAGGGAATTACATAGAGAGAGAGGGTTTTCAAAGCCTGGGAGGCTCTTAACAACAACTACCCAGAGTCTTGTCTGGTCAAATCACAGGACGCTCTTCCAGCGAGTGAGAGCCCCAAAACAAAATACCAACCTCAGATCTTATATACCCTGTTCAGGGCCTTGAGGGCTCAGAACCTACTTAGCAAAAAAGTTTGGGGCTTGGAGGCTCACATCTAGTTAGTGAAAGGGTATGGGCCTGCCTCTAATCAGGCTTCCCTTTGTTGGTCCCACCTGAGGTCCATTGACAGGGTGGGAAGAGTCTTTAATTCCTGATCTGCATCAGAAAAGTGGGGGCCTGCCTCTAATCAGACCTCTCTTTGTTGGCCCCACCTGAGGCCTATTCAATGGGCAGGAAAGATCTTTCACTTACAGATTGGCCTTTCACATGCCCCTGACATAGGACAGTAGAAAAGGATACTTTTCTGTTTTCTTCCCACTTTGACCTGCAGATCTAAAAGTCAATGACCTGCACTTCTCCTCTGAAGTTTGAGTCCCTCTAGATCACTGCTGGTGTCATGTATAGATCTACAAATTGCTGTTGCTCATCCTGAGGATGTGTGGGCTTGAGCTGACATTCAGTCTTCTCTACCTCTGCACCTTTTGGCCCAAATGTCCTGCCTCCCATTTCCCCAGCCTCAACTCCCATGATCTCTTATTTAATCTTTCTCAAGGTCATTCCTTGGACCCATCTCTCTTTCAAACCTTAGGTCAAACAAAGTTACTAGTCCAAGTTAACAGCTCTGTAGATGACGCTAAGGAGTTCTGAGAAGTGTAGTGGCTGGGATCTCATACTAAATATTCTCAGTTAACCAAGAAACAATCATCTTCTTTAAATATGGGCACAATTGCCCATTGGTTAAATTTTTATTTTCTCATTTGGATTTTTTTTTTGGAGTTCATCTGAAATTAACATTAATTCAATACCCCACCCCCCAAAATGATTTGCTTATTTTTCTGATTTGGTATTCATTGAATGACAAGATGGGGGGATAAAGAAGAGAAGAGAATAAGCATTTGGAGTATGCCTACCATGTGTCAGGCACTGTGCTAAGTGCTTTACAAATATTTCATTTGATCTTCACAACAACCCTATGAGATATTATTATTATTATCCCCATTTTACAGTTGAGGAAACTGGGGTGAACAGAGGTTAAGTGACTTTCTCACGGTTATTCAGCTAGTAAGTGTCCAGGGTCACATTTGAACTCAGATTTTCTGGACTCCCAGCCCAGAGCTTCCCTGAGCTTCAAAGAACCAAAGGGAATTTCATGGAGAGAGTGACTACATAGGAGAGATTAAAGACAATTATCTGTAATCTCCTCAATGTGGTCACTCCCTCCATGAATACAGATATCCATCCCAATGTGCCTTTTCACTTTATACCATTCTTATCTGTGTCCATCTATAGTCTTCCAAAGGGCATCTTGATTGTGCTGAAGGCCTAGTTCTTTTTAAAATATTGTGGAGACCCAAGGTAGCACTCACCCTGTCCATCAGTCATTACTTGCTCTTACTCACTACACAGCTCACAGAATCTTCCAGACACATGTGTATTTGAGAATATCTTTTATGCAAACCATCATATTGTAGCCTGCTTATGACAACCAGATGCCTTTACATTAGCCTTTGTGCCACCTAAAAATATGTTCTTCTTAGTTGTAGCTGACTTCCCAATTGAGACTTCACAATAACAAATTATGTTATATAATAATCCTAAATTATAAGTACCGTGCAGTATGATATAAGGAACACTAAATTTGAAGTGACAGGACTTGGGTTCAGATCCTGATTCTGCTCAACTGCTATGAATTTGAGCAAATCCCTCTGCTGGGCTTCAGTTTTCTCCCCCACTAAATAAAAGTCTAAATGGACTAGATTATCTCTAAGGCTCTAAATACCATAGTAAATATGCTATACTAAATGCTATAATCCTATGGTATCTTTTATCCTTGTGAAAATTAGACAAAAAAAAAGAAAGAAAAGAAAAATCAATTAAAAAAACCAAACCTATAAAATGTATATGTTTCCTTGCTCACAGATAATGTTTTAACATGGACTATAACTTGGGTGTTATTTTTTTCCCATTCACTCTGAAGGCACTGACCATCTAAAGGACTACATGTACCAAAAAACCGAGCAAAAATTAAACACATAAACACGCTGAGAAAACTGGTTCTTTTCAACATAAAAAAAAAAACCTTCAGATTCTATGAATGGGAAGATCTCATTAAGTTTCTTGAGAAGTGAAGTCTAAATTTGAAAGGCATCCTTCACACCAGAGATGCAATCTCTGTTTCACAGACTGAATTCGATTTATGGCTAGAAAGGACCTCAAAGGTCAGGTAGTGTGACCTTCTCATTCCATTTTCAGTTGAAGATGAATAGCTAGAAGAAAATGAGGAGCAAGGATGAATGTCATTTCATTATGGGGATTATAAGCAAATGCCATCTTCCGTCATCAGTTTTTTGAACACATACTAAAAGCATTAAGTAGTAAACAGGAATAAATGCCAAAATTTTAATTCCCAAATTATAATTTAAAGAGTTTGGGTGAGCTCTTATGGTGCCCAATAAGCAAATATGTGAAGAAATCGAAAAAAAAATCACCTCAGTTTTCCCCTTTCTGTTAAGAAAAGGAGTAGGAACACACGCTCCTAAGTCAACATTTCTATCTCTCCTTTCTCTTAATCATCTTGTTTGAAAGCAGTTGAATAATATATTGGACTGAAAATAAAGAGACATGTATTTGTGTCTTACTCTGCCACCTGCCTAGCTTGGTGACCTGAGACAGATCACCTATTTTTCCCATGGTTCAGTTTTCTCATCTCGAAAATGAAGGATTTAAAGTAATTACCTCAAAGGTGACTTCTAGTTCTAAAGTTCTATGATTCTGTAATCCTATTCCTCTTCCTTCTGCATTTTGCAGCCCTGCCAAACAGTTCTACTCTCTGTTCCTCATACACAACACTTCATTTCTCCCTCCTGCATTGCTATGCTTTGCTGGCAATTCTCCATCTCTTGAATGCACTCCTTGTTTACCTCTGCCTCATAGAATCCCTCTCATCCTATAAGATACATCTCAGGCATCATCTATTTAATAAATTTGTATATACAGTGGATTCTTATTCAAGGTAATTATGTTCTATTAAGTCACTGTGAACAATGACAGCAATTTCTGAACAACCACCCCTAAGGAAAATACATGCAAGCCTTTAGAAACAACATTTACTTTATCACTTTCTGGGACATCCTCAAGCACAGATTAGCAAATTTTCTCTTCCTTTTTCTGGATCTACCACATTGGTGACTCATTAACATTGAATCCATGGCTAACAGCACTATAATTCATGCCTGGACAAAGCTTATCTACCAGACATATTTTCTCCATAAGGTGTATGCCTACTTTCTTCTGCTTAGGAACACTAGACAACACTTCAGCACTATGCATGGGAGCCATTTTAAACAGCAAAATCATCAACAAAAATGCAAAAAAAATTAAAGGGGACTAAATAGAATTTTAAAAAGGACATTTGTTTATACTATGAGAACTGAAACAAGAAGGCAGAGCATTGCCTTGTTTGACTGAAGCTCAGAAAGTGTATATCAGGTGACTACAATTTTTCATCACTCTGCACATGTCCATGAATGACCATGAAAGTGCTTCACGTATTGATTTGGGGTTATAAATAAATTTCAGCAATTAAATGAATTGGAAAATGTAGAATCTGTGAATGAGGATAAACTGTATTTTCACTTATAAACTTTATTTTTGTGTTGTGTGTATATATACACATATATATGTATATTATAAGTACTTGCATTTCCCACTAGAACGTAAGCTCATTATAAGTAGGAAATACTTCATTCCTTAAATTCTCAGTGTCTAGTACACATACTAATTGACACATACTAATTGACTGACTGAGATGCCAGAAAGGTATGTCATTGGCAAAAATGCTAAAAAATAAAGATAAATACAAGTGATTTTGTATCTCATGATTATACAAAATAAGCTTAGGAATTTACAACAAAAACCAAAGGCTTGGGCCAAGAGTCCTTTCACTTCACCTCTTAATTTTTATCCCTGTTTTATTTTGCATGCCAGCAATACACATTACAGGGGACTGAAGAAGCTATATTTAACTCCTTAGCAGTTGTGTTGCCAAAAAAATTGAGTGTGTGAAGACTGACAATTAGGATTTGACAGGAATAAAAAAGAGTTTTCTAACCCCTACTCAGATAGTTGACTGGGGCCAAGCACCACAAGCTGGAGTTGGAGAAGTGTGGTCAAAATTATAGACAATACGAGCTTGAGCAATTCTGTGGACTTTTGCTGGCTGCCTGACTCAGCGACACTGTCCTGGCTCCAGCTTGTGAAGACAAAAATATATTTAGCCTTGTTGGATAAAGGAGAGGCTTATTTGACATCGCACTCCTGTAAAATGGTGTGGCAAACACTGTGATCAATCAACAAATATTTTTCGAGTGCTTGCTCTATGTCAAACATAATGTTGGACCGTAGGGATACAAAGGCAAAAGTGAAGCTTATATTTTATAGGTCAAGGCAAACACTGTAAAGAGTTGTATAGAGGGAACATATGTGGCCTGAGTATATACATACACAGATAGGTATTCACACAATGAAAGAGATATAAATCAGTCTTGAGAGAAAAAAAACACTATCATAGAGGGAGGGAATCAGGAATAGATTTGTGTAGAAAGTCATATTCAAGCTAAACCTTGAAAGAAATAAGAAATTCTAAGAGGCAGAGGTGAGAAGAGGGTATGTTTTAGTTATGGGGGTCAACCATTGCAAAGACACAGAGATAGAAGAGAATCTTACATAAAGCAAAATGGGCAGCTAGCTGATACAGCACATAGGGTGTTGGACCTGGAGTAAGGAAGGAAGATTCATCTTCCTGAGATTCAGCTCTGGCCTCAGACACTTAGCACCTGTGTGATCCTGGGAGAGTCACTTAGCCCTATTTGCCTCAGTTGGCTCATCTGTAAAATGACTTGGAAAAGGAAATGGCAAACCACCCCGGTGGTAAGGTGACTTAAAGAAGAGTATACCCTGTATGTATGAGAGAACCTCATTTTTTTGTCATTTAATTTTCAATACTGTTTAATTAAATGTATTTTCATCTTGAAATAATTTATCTTCTGTGGTTGGCTTAGGAAAAGTGAGTAAATTGGTCAGGGCTCATAAGACGTGATTTTGACTGGGCTCTGACAAATGAATTTAACCCGGGATAGCTTTCTGAGGTCACAAATGTGTGGGGACACATAGGATGTGTGTGTATGTGTAATCCATGTGCCTATATATTTATGTGTACATGTGTGAATATGTGACATGAGACAGAGATTTAATTTTCATGGTATGTTGCTGCTTTGACTCATTATATCATGGTCTACTGAGTAATAATATGATGAAATGAGAGCTCATTATACAATGCAGAAATAGTTAACTAAAGCCTAGAGGACCTGGGGTTGGTTCCTCCTCATTTTGGCCTTTACTTTCCCAAGGCCCTCAGCTTCTCTGTGTCTTACTCGTCTCATCGATAAAATTAGAATAACAGCACTTTTTTAAGAGACTAATTTTCTTTGTCCTCCATGAAGTTTTCCCAGATTCTCCTACCCTATGAAAATCTTCCTTCTAGAATTTCAACTTGCATTTTTTTTGCACTTCTCTAATGTACTTACAGTATCAAGGAACATTGTGTCATCACAGTTTCCTGTGGGTTCACTTTTTTTTTAATCTTCCTATTCAGTTTTATAAGGATGGGTACCTTGTCTAAACTGTATTTCCCCTAGCACCAAAAGTAGCACAATGCCCTGAATTCAGTAGGGATTTAATAAATATTCATGGAATTAATTTGAATTTGAATAGCATAAAGTCATAGAATAACATTTAGATATCATCTTGTCTCATTATTCTTTCTATAGATGAGGATCCTGAAGCTGGAAGTCACACAGATGTTTAGGGACAGGCTGAGTTCCAACAGAATCTGTGTTGGTTAAGAAACACTGTTGGAATATCAGTCACTCTTAAAAGAAAATCTACGAAGTGTGGGGATTCCCAGGCCACACATGAATTTAAAGAAAACAATATCTCCTTATTCTTGGAAAAATAAAATAATTTTAATCTAATAATAAAGATAAAATCTAAATAAATAAAATTAAAGATAAAAACATTTAAAACCAAATAATAGTGAAAAACATTAGGAATTGTCTATGGAGTTGGGGTAAAAGATAGAGATAAATGCAAATATTATCCTTTTTAAGTAGCTAGTATGGGGAGTGAAGAAATTTCTCTCCTTTTTATTGTTACTGTTTTTCTCCCCTGTGCAGGATTTCCATTCCTATTTCCTATCTATTCTATTTAGTATGGTTACTACCTGGGTTAGTAGTAATAGTAGCCAATTGCTATATAGCCTAAAAGGCCTCAAAGGATTTTACATGTGTTATTCAGTTCAACAACTCTTTTTCAAGTGCTTACTATTATATGCAATGTACTTGCCTTCAGTAAGTTTACATCTACTGGGAGGTAAGGTTGTATGGGAAAAGGGATGTACATAACAATAAAACAGATAAGGTAATCTCAGGAGCAAGGGTAAACTAAGATCTAGGGGTCATTAGAAAGGTTATCCCATAGGAAACAGAACTCAAACTGAGTCTCGAAAGAAGCTAGGGTTCATAAAAATTAAAATATGATAATGGGGCCCTTCCCTCATATGAGAGACAGAATTTGCAAAGGTACTAAAACAGGGGATGGAATGTCAATTTCAGGGAAATCTTTTTCTAGAATTATAGAGGGTTAAAGGTTATTCCTCATAAAGTTTCATTGATTGGGGCTGCCTCCAAGGTGAATGAGATATCCTGAACTCTTGGAAGTTTGAATGCAATAAGTTTCCTCACAAGAGGGAAATTGAATAGACCAATAATTAAATGGAAAGAGAACTGAACTAGATCTAGAATTGAATCACAAGATGGAGTCAGTGTGGTTCACTCAATTCCCACAATTCCCTTAACTCCCTCAGAAGTCAGGTATTTCTCTCCCAATCTCCTAGTCCAACACATATATACTACAGGAATTTTTAATTAATATGTTGGAGCAGAAACACTAGGAGCCTCTGTTTGTATCCTCTGCAAACGGATCCTACACCCATATATCCAGCTATAGTATCTCTCCTGAACTCCAGATGCACATCATTTTATGTTTCAAACTATATGTTTTGAAGACATCTCAAACTCAACGTATGTGACATTGAACTATCTTTCTCCTCAAACAATTCCTCTATTTAAAACCCATATTTCTGGTAAGGACATCCTTCCAGTGACCCAGATTTAAAACCTCAGGGTCATCCTCACAAACTCACTCTCATTGACTTTACATATAGAATCAGTAGCTAAATCTTATTTCTACCTCAAAATTATCTCTGGCATATGTTCCTTTCTCCACATAGACATTAATCGCCTTCAAGCCCTATCATCCCACTAGCTGTACTGTATGGTTTCATTGCCACCATTAACCTACCCCAGAAAAAGATCACCACGAAATTTATCATCAATGCCCACTGATTCAGCTTTGTTAACCTTACCTCACTAATATTCTCATTTGCCTCTGCCCTTAAAGTTGCAGGCCTGAAGGGTAGAGCTTCAAACTTCTCCCAAAGATCCCTTTTAAGAGGGGTTGGAAGTCTAGCCAACTCTTCATTTCCCACTGGCTGTACTGCTTGGTTTTGGTTTCACCATCATCATGCCTCCATACCAAGTAACCTCAGCACTCTCCACTCCCAATTTTCAGCTTCCTTTTGTGTGTTGTCTTTTCCTATTAGATTGTCAACTTCTTGAGAACAGGGACAGAATTTCTTTTTTTTTTTCTCATTTCTATAGCCAGGGCTTATCATAGTGCTTGGCACGTGATAAGTTTACTGTATTGTATTATCCCTGGCTTGTATTATTCCAATAGCCTCCTAACTGGTCTCCCTACCTAAAGTTTCTCCTTAATCTTATTTATCATTCATACAGCTGCCAAAGTGATCTTACTAAAGCACTACTTTGAAAGTGTAACTTCATTCTGGATAAATTCCAATGACTCCCAACTATCTCTAGGATTAAATTCAAACTCCTCTATTCTCAGACTTATTATTAGACATTTCTTCACTTCATGTACACTTAAGTCTAGTCAAACTGGTCTTATTACAACTAATGCAAGATACTCTTTTACTGATCTTCAGAACTTTGGGGTGATGGATTGAAGTTTCAAAATGAGACATTTTTGAACGTGGTCAATCTGAGAATAGTTTTGTTTGAGTATGATTATTTGCTATGAAGATTATGTCTTCCTTTTTCCCATTTAGTGTTTGAAATATACGAGAGGGAAAAAAGGAGTTAATGATAGCTCTGAAAAAAAGGAAAAAGACAGAAAAAAAGAAAGGGAAAGAAAAGAGGGTTATTGGAGTTTTTTTTTTTTAATTCACAGAAAAGAACAGGAAGAACTTTAAAAGGAAACAAACAAGACAGACAGCTTTAATAATATGTTGAATTTACTGTGTACATAAAAATTAAGCTAAAATTAAATGGAAATTTGTACTTCTCATATGATCATTTTTCTGTTCTACTATGTATATGGATATCTTGAGTTTTTTGTATTTATTAACAGCAGATAAAAAAAATAAAAGTCAATCATATAAATCCTATTTGAGATTATTCAACAAGATCAAATTCCTCAAATCTCATACAAGAGATTTTTCTATTTTAGTAATTATGGGAGCACATTTTATGTTGTGCTTTTAAACTGCTTTGAACACTAAGTTAGTATGTAGGTGTCAAGAGCTGAAATCAGAATGGTGGGAAGAGGAATGCTCAAAGAGTTGCTAGGCTAAGCACACTCTCATGAACTATAGGGACATTGAAAATTATTGTCCTGATTCTGCTTATTTCAATCTATATCCATTCATACAATATTTCCAAGGATTCTCTGAATTCCACATACACTTACAATGCAATCTCCTAGTCTTTCTAGTTTCATTTTTCACTGTTCCTTTTCACACAGTATATGTTCCAGGAAAACTTGCTCTACTCTCGCCTATCTTTGCTCATGTAACAAAGGAGTGGCCAGCAAGGACCCAGTTATTAAGGCATGAGCAATCTTACCTACCTAGTATTAATCTAACACTTCAAACTTCGGACACTTCTCTTCTGACCATGAATGACCAAAGGGTTCATACTGTGTGGTGATAACAAGTTTTCTTTTTGGATTTAAAGCAAAAACAACTGATGATGGTGCTAGATCAGAGTTCACATACAAAAGAGTCAATATTCTCCTCCCTTGGTTTTAAATATATATATATCTTAGTTTTTCTTTTTTCTACTCTGGAAATTCAAGAAAGGAAAAAACTACTTTGCTCTTCTTGAGAGGAGGGGCAGGCAGAGTGAGAGAAAGAGCTGTGGCTGCCTTATGTTTCTGCTCTGCAGCCATATGTCTCTAAGTGTATCATGCCTGCTTTGCTTGTTTTTTTTTTTCCTGATCTTAGGTGAATGAGTGAATAAAAGAGATAGAAGGAACTACAAACTTATAAGCTTTAAAGTTTGGAACTACGACTCCAAAGCTACTGTGCATATCCTTTACTTAGTGACACTGCTACTAGATCATAAGAGTTGG